>NC_058131.1:176642207-176658438 GCF_016433145.1 Gracilinanus agilis | reverse complement strand
CTACCCAGCTGCCCCTGAAGGCTTTTAAAAAATATTTTTGCTAAGGAGTTTCAGACTAGTTGCACAGAATTCACGTCCTTGTTACAAGATGCAACTCTTGCTTGTATCATCTATCTTAGAAAAAATACTAGTTCCTTGATGCTTTGTATCACTTTAGTGCCATGTTTTAGCACATTATCTTTTTTTTATGCTCTTGCTTCTTATAGATCAGACTTTGGAGAGTTTATTATACTTAAGAGCATAAATTGTGTTATTTTAATACGCTAAACTGTGGTGAATCCTTGAAGGCATTATGGCAAGACAAGAACCCTAGGGAGGTGATTAGCATCTCAGCATTTACAGTTCATGTGAGAATGCTAATTTCACTTACTGAAGGAACGTCTAAAAGCTGTGTTCATTATGAGCAAGACCTTATAATTGTATAAAGGTGGAAGTGGGAAATTGATAAAAGTACAGGCATATTTAGTCTAAAATGCAAAATATTGCGGCAGAAAGGGTTAGTCATCCCTGACTTTGTTCAGTTTTCTTGAAGCCCAATTTGTCAGCTACAGGAATGTTTGACTTTTATAAGAGAAGTGCAGTATATTCTTTAGTTATGTAGGATTATTAGATCATAGGTTCAGAGATTTATTCATTGTTTTCACAAGCATTTATTATTCACTTACTTTATTCCAGGCACTGTGCTAGGGTAGGTGCTGGGAACAGAAAAGTGAAAATGAAGCAATCCCATGCCCTGAAAGAGTTTACATTCTATGGAATTGAAAGGTGTTCATATATAGACAGTAAGTAGATTAAAGAAAAAATAAATAATTAATACAAAATAATATTGAGGGGGAAGATTAAAAAAAATCTTTATCTTCTGCCTTAGGATTAATACTAAGTATCCTTTCCAAGGCAGACAGCAGTAAGGGCTTGGCAATTAGGGTTAAGTGACTTGCTCAGGGTCATATATCTAGCTAGATAGTGTTTGAGTCCAGATTTGAACCCAGGATCTCCCATCTCCAGGCCTGGCTCTCTATCCACTAAGCCATGTAGTTGCCCCAGAGGGAGAATTTAGTGAGGAGCAGAGAGTTCATGAAATGCTTGTTGTTAGAGGTAATACTTGAGCTGGGTCTTGAAGGAAGCTGTAATTTATGAGGCAGAGGTGAGGAAGGGATTCTTTTCAACCATCTAGGAGAACCCATGCAAAGGTATGGAAACATGGGGACATAACATCATATTTGAGGAATAGAAGGGAGGCCTGATTCTCTCCAATATGGAATGCATGAAGCAGATATAATATTGTTACCCTGGAAAGGTAGTCATGAGTCAGGTTGTGATTAAGAGATGCAAGGAACCTTAAAGGTCATCTAGTTCAATTTCTACCTCCCCTCCTCAAACTTCATCCTTTCTCCCATTTTACAGATGAAACTGTATAGATGAAACTGAAACCCAAAGAGTTGAAGTAATTTCCTCAGGTCAAACAAGAAGTAAGTAGCAGATTTAGGGGGTCCAAGTCCAATTTTCTTTTTTTTTTCTTTTTACAAAACCCTTACCTTCTATCTTAGAATTAATACTATCTATTGGTCCTTAGGCAGAAAAGTGGAAAGATATAGGCAATGGGGGTTAAGTGACTTGCCCCGAGTCATCCAGCTGGGAAGTGTCTGAGACCAAATTTGAACCCAGGACCTCCCTTCCCTAGGTCTGGCTCTCTATCCACTGAGCCACCTACCTACCCCCTTTCCTTTGCCAGTCTTATTGATTAACAATAAGAAAGAATTCAGTCCAGGAAAATGCCGTCCTCATGATAATGAGTTCCTAGAATCCAAGATATATTGGGCCACTACCAAGTATAGAAATGATGGTTGCTTATCATTTATTTATTTATCTATTTATCCATTCATTCATTCATTTGTTTATTTATTTGTAATTTTATTTTTTAGAAAAAATTTCCATGGTTACATGATTAATGTACTTACTCTTCTGATCATCCCCCAAACCTCACCTCCCCACCCCCCAGTAGCCAATGCACATTTCCATTGGTTTCTTCATGTGTCATCAATCAAGACTTATTTCCATATGATATTTACATTGGTGTGGTCGTTTCAAGTCTATATCCCAAATCATGTCCACATCAACCCATTTGTTCAAGCAGTTGTTTATCTGTTTTTCTACTCCTGTAGTTCTTCCTCTGAATGTGGAATTTATTTTCCATAAATCCCTCAGAACTGTCCTGGGTCATTGCATTGCTGCTAGTACAGAAGTCCATTACATTCAATTTTACCACAGAGTATCAGTGTCTGTGTACAATGTTCTTTTGGCTCTGCTCCTTTCGCTCTGCATCACTTCCTGGAGGTCTTTCCAGTTCACATGGAATTCTTCCAGTTTATTATTCCTTTGAGCAAAATAGTATTCCATCACCAGCATATACCACAGTTTGTTCAGCTATTCCCCATTTGATGGGCATACACTCATTTTCTAGATTTTTGCCACCACAAAGAGTGCAGCTATAAATATTTTTGTACAAGTATTTTCCCCTATGATCTCTTTGGGGAACAAACCCAGCAATAATATGGCTAGATCAAAGGGTAGGCATTCTTTTAGCGCTCTTTGGGCATAGTTCCAAATTGCCAACCAGAATGGTTGGATCAGTTCACAACTCCACCAGTAATGCATTAATTTCCCAATTTTGCCACATCCCCTCCAACATTCACTACTCTACCCCGCTGTCATTTTAGCCAATCTGCTAGGTGTGAGGTGATACCTCAGAGTTGTTTTGATTTGCATTTCTCTAATTATTAGAGATTTAGAACCCTTTCTCATGTGCTTGTTGGTAGTTTTGATTTCTTTATCTGAAAATTGCCTATTCATGTCTCTTGCCCATTTATCAATTGGGGAATGGCTTGAGTTTTTATACAATTAATTTATCTCATTGTATATTTGAGTAATTAGACCCCATCAGAGTTTTTTGTTATAAAGATTTTTTTCCCAACTTGATATTTCCCTTCTGATTTTGGTTACAATGTTTTTGTTTGTACAAAAGCTTTTTAATTTAATATAATCAAAATCATTTATTTTACATTGTGTAATTTTCTCTAACTCTTGGTTGGTTTTAATATCTTTCCTTTCCCAGAGATCTGACAAGTATACTATTCTGTGTTCACTTAATTTATTTATGGTTTCCCTCTTTATATTCAAGTCATTCACTCATTCTGAATTTATCTTGGTGTAGGTTGTGTGATAATTAAATTAAGTCTACACTGCCCATCTTTATATTTAATCACCAAAGGTTCAATCCTCTGACAATCATCTTTAATATATTGAACCCATAAAACCCCTTTTTCACCCTTACATTCATGAGATGTTAATCTAAACCTAATCTCTCCCGTACTGTTTTCCCATTTTCCCAACAGTTTTTGTCAAATAGTGGGTTCTTTGGGTTTATCATACACAATCTTGCTGACGTCACTTACCCCAAGTCTATTTCAAAAAAAGTTGAGCTCTTTGGGTTTATCATACACTATCTTGCTGACGTCACTTACCCCAAGTCTATTCCACTGATCCTCCCTTCTCTCTCTTAGCCAAGTACCATATTGTTTTGATGACCACGGCTTTATAGTACAGTTTAATATCTGGTACTGCTAGGCCACCTTCCTTCACTTTTTTTTCATTATTTCCCTTGATATTCTTGATCTTTTGTTCTTCCAAATGAACTTTGTTATAGTTTTTTCTAATTCAGTAAAAAAAAGTTTTTTGGTAGTTTGATAGATATTGCACTAAATAAATAAAGTAATTTGGGTAGAATGGTCATTTTTATTATGTTAGCTTGTCCTACCCAAGAGCAATCAATGTTTTTCCAATTATTTAGATCTAGTTTTAATTGTTTGGAAAGTGTTTTGTAGTTGGTTTTTGTGTGTTTGTTTTGGTAGATAGATCCTAAGTATTTTATATTGTCTAGGGTGATTTTAAATGGTGTTTCTCTTTCTACCTCTTGCTGCTGTGATGTGTTGGAAATATAGAAATGCTGATGATTTATATGCATTTATTTTGTATCCTGCAACTTTGCTAAAGTTGTTGATTATTTCTACTAGCTTTTTAGTTGATTCTCTAGGATTTTTTAAGTAGACCATCATATCATCTGCAAAGAGTGGTAGCTTAGTTTCCTCATTGCCTATTTTAATACCTTCAATTTCTTTTTCTTCTCTAATTGCTACTGGTAGTGTTTCTAGTACAAAGTTAAATAATTGAGGTGATAATGGTCATCCTTGTTTCATGCCTGATCTTATTGGGAAGGTTTCTAATTTATCCCCATTGCATATGATGCTTGTTGATGGTTTTAGATATATACTGTTTTTATTTTTAGGAAAGGTCCTTCTATTCCTATACTTTCTAGTGTTTTCAATAGGAATGGATGTTATATTTTGTCAAAGGCTTTTTCAGCATCTATTGAGAAAATCATGTGATTTTTGTTTGTTAGCTTCTTGATATAGTCAATTATGTGGATGGTTTTCTTAATGTTGAACCATCCTTGCATTCCTGGTATAAATCCCACTTGATCATGATGGATAACCTCTTGATCACTTGCTGGTTGCTGGTATTCTATTCAAGACTTTTGCCTCTATGTTCATTAGGGAGATTGGTCTGTAGTTTTCTTTCATTGTTTTTTATCTACCTGGCTTTGGGATCAGTACCATATTTGTGTCATCAAAGGAATTCGGTAGGTCTCCTTCTTTGCTTATTTTATCAAATAATTTGTATAGTATTGGAATTAGTTGCTCTTTGAATGTTTGATAGAATTCACTTGTGAACCATTAGACTGTGGTGAATTTTTCTTAGGGAGTTCTTTGATGGCTTGTTAAATTTCTTTTTCTGATATTGGATTATTTAAGTATTCTATTTCTTCTACTGTTAATCTAGGCAATTTATATTTTTGTAAATATTCATCTGTATCACCTATATTGCTATATTTATTGCCATATCATATAATTGGGCAAAATACTTTTTTAATGATTGCCTTAATTTCCTCTTCATTAGACGTGAGGTCTCCCTTTTCATCTTTGATACTGTTAATTTGGTTTTCTTCTTTCCTTTTTTTAATTAGATTTACCAGTACTTTGTCTATTTTATCTGTGTTTTTTTTCAAAATACCAGCTTCTAATCTTATTTATTAATTCAATAGTTCTTTTACTTTCAATTTTATTAATTTCTCCTTTGATTTTTAGTATTTTTAATTCAGTTTTTATCTGGGGATTTTTAATTTGTTTATTTTCTAGTTTTTTTAAGTTGCATGCCCAGTTCATTAATCTTTGCCTTCCCTAATTTATTAATATATGCACTCAGTGATATAAGTTTTCCCCTTAGAACTGCTTTGGCTGTATCCCAAAGGTTTGGGTAAGAAGTCTCATCATTGTCATTGTCTTCAATGAAATTATTAATTGTTTCTATGATTTGTTCTTTCACTAAATTATTTTAGAGAATCATATTATTTAATTTCCAATTAGTTTTTGTTTTGCCTCTCCATGTATTCTTGCTAATAACTATTTTTATTGCATTATGATCTGATAAGGTTGCATTTATTATTTCCGGTTTTTTGCATTTTTTTGCCATGTTTCTATGCCCTAGTACATGGTCAATGTTTGTGAATGTTCCATGTGCTGCTGAAAAGGTGTAGTCCTTGTTGTCCCTATATATTTTTCTCCATATATCTATTAACTCTAATTTTTCTAGGGTTTCATTCACCTCTCTTATCTCTTTCTTATTTATTTTTTTGGTTTGATTTATCTAGATCTGATAGGGGAAGTTTGAGGTATCCCACTGGTATGGTTTTGCTGTCTATTTCATCCTTGAGTTCCAGTAGCTTCTCCTTTAGAAATTTGGATGCTATACTATTTGGTGCATACATGTTGAGTACTGATATTTCTTCATTGTTTATACTGCCTTTTATTAGGATATAGTTAACTTCCCTATCTCTTTTAACTATATCTATTTTTAATTTGGCTCTGTCAGAGATCATGATGGCAAATGCTGCCTTCTTTTTCTCATTTGAAGCCCCATAGATTTTGTTCCATCCTTTCATTTTTACTCTATGTAAGTCGGCCTGTGTCATATGTGTTTCTTGTAGACAACATATGGTAGAATTTTGGTTTCTAATCTACTCTGCTATTTGCTTCCATTTTATGGGTGAGTTCATCCCATTCACATTTACAGTTATAATTATCAACTGTGTATTCTCAGACATTTAGATTCTCTCTCCTTGTCCTGTCCTTTCTACTTTCACTATTTCCTTCTATACCAGTGGTTTGTTTTTAATCAATTCCCCTAATTCTCTCCCCCTCCCTTATTGTACTTGCCTTTTCCCCCTCTCCCTTATTATTCCCCTCTTATTCTTCTTTAGGATCTTTTTAAGTTCTTCCCCCCCACCCCCATCCTCTCCCTTCCTAGTTTTAATTCCCTCCCTACCAGTCCTTTTGTTACCCTTCTTTGAATCAATTCTCTGCTCCAATGGATCTGATTGTTCTTCCCTCTTTAAGTTGATTTCAATGCACTTAAGTATTAAATATTTCCTCTCTTCAACCTCTTTACCCTTACAGTGTATTGTTATTCTTCCCTGTTGGCCCCAAGTGCTTCTTTATGGAATATAAATTTACTCCATTTTGTTTATTTTCCCATTTTTCTTTATATTACCTTCTTCCCTCCCTCTAATTTTGTATATATTTATACATACACACACACACATATATGTATGTGTATATATATATCTTGACATTTCATCTTAGACTATTTGTCACTGTTCCCGCTATACCCTGTTGGTAATAACAATTATTAATTTTTGCCATGCCAATATCTTCTTTTTTTCTTGGGATACAAATTGATTGAAATTATTGGGTCCCTTAAAGAAAAGATTGTTCCCCCTCCCCCCATTCTCTTAAATACCTTATGGTGATTCTCTTGAATTCTGTTTTTGGGCAGCAAACTCAATGTTTAAGCCTGTTTTTTTCTTTATGAATGCTTGGAAGTCCTCAATTTTATTGAATGACTATACTTTCCCCTGCAATAATATAATCAGTTTTGCTGGATAGTTGATTCTTGGTTGTCGACCCAGTTCTCTTGCTTTCTAGAATATTGTGTTCCATACCTTCCAGCCCTTCAATGTAGATGCAACCAGATTCTGTGTTATCCTAACTGTGGTTCCCTGATATCTGAATGACTTCTTTTTAGCAGCTTGTATTATTTTTTCATTGGTCTGGTAGTTTTTGAATTTGGCTATAATATTCCTGGATGTTGTCCATTGTGGATTAAATGTAGGAGTTGATCTGTGGAGTCTTTAAATTTCCACTTTTCCCTCTTGTTTGAGAATGTCAGGGCAATTGTCTCTGATAATTTCTTTTAGAATGATATCTAAACTTTTTCTTTTATCATGATGTTCTGATAAACTAACAATTCTTTTTCTTTTTTTTTTTAAACCCTTACCTTAGTCTTGGTGTCAATACTGTGTATTGGCTCCAAGGCAGAAGAGTGGTAAGGGCAGGCAATGGGGGTCAAGTGACTTGCCCAGGGTCACATAGCTGGGAAGTGTCTGAGGCCAGATTTGAACCTAGGACCTCCCATCTCTAGGCCTGGTTCTCAATCCACTGAGTTACCCAGCTGCCCCCCAAACCAACAGTTCTTAAATTGTCTCTTCTAGCTCTGTTCTCTAGATCTTTGTTTGAATCATTAAAGTGTTTCATATTCTCCTCAAATTTTTCATTTTTTTAAATTTTGTTTAATATATTCTTGCTGCCTTGTGAAGTAATTTGCTTCAAGTTGTTGATTTCTATTTTTTTAGAGACTGAATTTCATCCCTGGCTTTTTGGTCATACTTCTTCTGATCTGATTTTCTTTGTAGATCATCTTTTGCCTTCTTTGCTTCATTTTCATACTGGTCAATTCTGGCTTTTAAGACTTTATTTTCTTGTTTTAATTAATGTATTTCCTTTTTCAAATTGTCTTCAGCCTCTCTTGCCTCGCTTGATTGCTTTTTGAGTTCCTGAAGTTCTTGAGTTAATTGAATTTTGAGATCTTCCAAAGCCTGTGTCCAATTTGCTAGAACTTCTTCTTCTATTTCTATTTCATTTGTTCTCTTTTCACTCCCTTGAAAGAAGCTGTGATTGTCATTTCTTTTCTCTTTTTCTGTTGTTTACTCATATTTTTTTCCTTTTCTGTTCTGTTAGTTTGAGCAGATGTATTTAATGATCTTTGATGAAAGATCTTCCCCCAGCTTGCAATGGAGGTTTGTAGTTACTTTTTCTGTTCTCTGAAGACTTCTTGTCTGTCCAATGAATGTATTAAACCTGTATTGATTGGATTAGTCTGTACTGCTTAATCTGCCCTGAGGCTAAAACCTGGAGAGGAGAAAAAAAAGTGGCGGGGAAGAGAAGGAGCATTTTTCCTGATCTGAGCTGTCTAGCAGTAGGGTGCTCCTGCTCTGTCCTTGTGTTTGATCTGGTTTTCTTTCCTTTTGAAGCCCTTTGTTCTCTATCTTGGTGTGATGAAGCCACACCAGTGGTCTGCAGTATGAGGTTTGGCTCTCTCTAAGCCACCATTTTTGGAGCATTTTTGCTGTGTTTTTCTGGGTTTCTCCTCCAGTCACTTCCCCATTGCCTGTGTTCAAATTCTTGAGTCTGGCCTCAGCAAGGCCCTCTCTCCAGGTTCAGAGCAATGTCCTCATTTAAAGTGCTTTTCAGCTGTGCCAAAGATGATGATAAAAATTGGAGAAGGGCAGTAGAAGATATAGAATTAGAAAGAAGCATGAATATAGGAGTATAGAACATGAGACTGAACATTAACTGCACATAACCCAAAGCCATACATCCCCCTAAATGTTTCAAATTGTCATTGAGGGTTAGGTAGAGGGGAAAGGTTCTGTTTCCCATTGTGTATGTGGGCAGAGAATGATTGTACTACTTAATTTCCTCTTGCTAATTAAAAATTTAAAATATCCTAATTAAATGCTTTTGCATTTAATTCCTTCTCTTGCATAATCTGATAATAGAGATTATTGTACTGATGGGGACCTAGGCTATAATTTGAAAAATAAATTACCCCAGAAAAACATAGTTAACTTTGGGGCAAAATGCTACCAAAGCTAGTGTTTTCAGAGACCAGAGTCTCTAAGTAAAATTTCTGCCTGGCTGGCAGAGTTTTATGAGATTTTCTCATTATAGATAAGAGACCTTGAAACTTCTCACCATAGGTCTGAGGTTGTTAGGATCCTATTGGAATGCTGAGGTTTCTAAGGCAGAACTTCTTCTGAGTCTCCTCTTTCATTCCTTCTCTTCTTCCTTACCATTGACTCCTTTTGCAGATTTCCTCTAGATTCCCGTTTGTTGTTGTGACTCTTGTATTCAGTAGAACACTTTTAAATCTTATGCCTTCCAGAAGACACCTTACCAATCAGACATCACTGTTCTAGAGCTGGATAGAATGTTTTCAAATATGTAAACACTGCAGGAGCTAAATGCTAGAATCTTAGCAGAGAATAAATTCTTACTGCATGAGATAGATACTAGGAAAGAAAAAGGAATCAGGTCCTCAGAGTTGAAATTTCTTCCAAAGAATGCTGATTTCTGGTCTCCAGAGTACATTAGGAAATGAAATCCTAAGAGGTTTTTTTTTCCCTCAGATATACATTGTCTTCAAAATAACATGTGGTTACAGTTCGCTTTCAGGGTCAGTTCACCTTAATTCAAAGATAATTCATTCAATTAAGTTGAAACAAAGTGTTGGTTTTTTTTAACATGGAAGTGATTAAGGTATTCTCTTAAATGATGCTTCATTGTACCTATCCAGAAGTTCTTAGCAGTTTTCTTATATTATTTCTCTCATAATGGTTTTTATGTTTTTTGATTTATGTTCTCCTGAGGGACCTATGTCCATTAGATTTTCTCTGTGATCCTAGTCATTAAGATTGGTTGTTTTGACTGACAAAATTAAAGATTTTTTCTGTTGACATTGTTTGCCTCTTGCTTTTCTTTTCCCATATTTTCTTCTACTTTTGTATGTTTTTGTTTTAAATCTCATACTCCTTGATTTCTTTAGAGACTCTCCAATGTTATGTCAAATTGTTTTTAATTGAATTTTTAAATTCTGCATTGAAAGCTCTAAGTTTTGATTTATGTTAATTATGAGTTTATTCTTCGGTGCATTTGTTTTCTCTTTGGGACTATTATGGAGACTCTTGTTTTATGCTTTCTTGGGTGTCTATAGGATTCTACATTTCATCAAGTATTGATTTACTTTCCTTTATCTTATACTATGTAAGAGCCTTATATTCTCTTTGAAGATTTGTTCTTCAGATTTCCTTTTGGTTTTTAAGATCCTTTCTATTGATTTATCTGTTTTTGTTCTGGGATTTTATTGAGGCTCTCTCCTCAGATATTTGGTGTTTCAGCCTTTAAAAACATTTCTCTATCAATCACTTTATGGTCTCCATCCCTTTCCTGGTGAGTATATCCCTGAGGTTGGCATGAAGACTGTTTTATTCTCTTCAGCTTGGGGTATAAATGAGTTGCTTGCCTGGAAACCTACTCTTGATATGTAAGAGGAAAGAAGGGTAACCCTGACTAGTTCCCTTTTCTTTCAGGCATGGCGTAGCTCCCCATACTTAATCACTATGCCCTGTTCCAACCTTGGTACTCCTTTCTCATGGTTCCACTCTCCCCCTGCCTTGTTTTTGTGATGGTGAGAAAGGTGGCTAAAAGTTGGACTAGATACTCTGAGCAAAGCTTCTGTAATATTTTGGGTCCCTAATCCAAGGATTGGCTCCAATAAAAGTGTAACTTTTCCCCGCCACCTTTTTGTTCTGCTCCAACTATATGTGATTGGGCAGAATCACTTTCCGCTGTTTGTTGAGGTGTTGGTGAGTTCTGATAGACTCTGGGGCAGTGAGAAGGATCCCAACATGGGTCTCTTTCCATATCTGTGAGTTAACTCCTTCTGACATAGGAAGGGGGGGCTTCTGAGCTCGTCTGTTAAGTGTTAACTGGTGTCATTTGGGATCCTGTTGAAGTGATGGAAATATCACTGGATTTGAATTTGGAGGATGTGAGTTAAAAATGGGCAAAGTATTTTCCTCCTATGTGTCTCAGTTTCTAGTAAAATGAAGGGGTCAGACTAGATAATCTGTAAGAACCTTTCTGGCTTTAAATCCTATGATTCTTTGAAATGATCCCCCAGAAAGAGAAATATACTACTTCTATGTCCAATGTTATTTTTCCTCCATGCTCTCACCATATGGCCTGCCTTGTTTGCAGGAAGTAAAAAAGAGTAGTGAATGTGGAGTCAGGAGAAATAATGTTTGTATTATCTCCCTCATAGGATTGTTGTGAGGAAAATGCTTTGTAAACCTTAAAGCACTAGAGAAATGTGAGTTATAATCATTATTCTCTAAAGGGGACTGAGCAATTTTAGCAATGCTGGCACTATTTGAATCTGTCTGAAGCACACTGTGCAGCTCCCTTTTGTCCAGCTGTTAATAGAAGTGTTATGGCTGCTTAGAAGGAGCTCATTGTGTTCAATGGAGATAGACACAGATTGCTAGAGTCCCTTTCTCCCTTCTCCCCCTCTTTTTTTCACTTCATGGAGTCATTCTATTGTTCTGTGCTGTTTGTTCCTGATAAGTTCCTGATCTGTTCTTGCATTGTACTAGGAATATTCCCTGCTTAGCAAGCTTGTTTTCCAATTGTGCCAAAGAAGGTAGCAATGGGATTTGTCATTGTTAGAGATGGTTTTATATTTCTTTAACACAGTTGGCTGTTTGGATCCCATGGGGAGAGGAATCACGTTTGTCTTATTTAGTGGGGTATTAGTCATGTGCTTCTAACATATATTTACCCTTAGGACACCTCTTATTGGGGTCTGATGCTTTTCACTGCTGGTTTGAAGCTGACTAGTTAGGATTTAAGACCAACTAACACCAATAATCATAAAACTAAACTAAGAAATTATGTTTATAACTTTCTGCTCTCCAGGCACTACATTGGCTACCAAACAGCATCTATTATCATTAAAGACATTAGACTAAAGTGGGTACATTAATATTTAATGTTGGTTTTATTGGTGTTGAGTGATAGTAAACCAGAATATTAAGAAAACTGAGAACTTCAAGGATGGTTTTTCTTTTTCCTCTTTAACCTTCTTCTGCCTTAAGTTGGGTCTATGCCTTTCAATTGTATAGGTGTTGATAGCATCAGTACATTTATATTAGCTGTCTTTACTACCCATTTTGCCTTCTGATTCATGAGAGATTTGGGATCCGGAATCATGAAGAAGGGAGCACAGTGATACTTTGAAAGATTTCTGATTTCATCCATGGCTTTAATCTTTCCTGATGAAGAACATAGTTCCTCTTGCTTTAGTAGACAAATTTCATGAGTTGCTGTAGGGAAAAAAATTGTCATCTGGTGGCTACTCTCATGGTGATGAGCTTTTCTACAGTTGGTTAGCTATTCTTCAAGATGCATTTATATATGAACTCTTCAGTTTAACTAAATCTGTCACAGCTTGTGCTCTACTGGAATAGCCTTCAAGAAACCCAGGGTCATTTCCATGATGCAAATAGGCTTTAGAGGAAGAAGTCTACTCATATCTTTTATTGACTACTGAAATGGAATTCTAACTGGTCTCCTTTCTTCATGTCTATACCCAGTTCAATTCATCCTCTTTACAACCATCTAGAGTTCTACTGGAGCCAGCTTGAACAAGCCTGTAATTTGTTAAATTTTCAGTCTGAGCATTTACACTCTGATAGGAAGTGGGTAGTGTAATTCATCTTCAGTGCTCTGGAACCATGTATTGCATTAATAAGAGTTTTAAAGTCTTTGACATTTTAAAAAATCTATGTTGTTGTCTCTGTATAAAATGCTCTCTTAACTCTATTTTGCATCAACTTGTAGAGATATTCCCAGTTTCCTCTGAAACTATCAATTTTGTTATTTCTTATGAAATAATGACATTCCAGTACATTCATCTACAACAATGTATTTAGTTATTTCTCAATAGGTGAGGACCCTGTTTTCCAGTTTCTGGTCTCTAGAATAACAGTTGCATAATTTTAGTTTTCAGGAAGTTTTTTCCTTATGCCGGACTGGAATCTACCTCCCTTAACTTCCATATAATCTACAGATATTCTACAGATAATTGTAGCATTCACGTTGTTTGGCTCTATCTTTATCTATCTATCTATCTATCTATTTTAATTATATATCTTTATTATTTAATACATTAATTTTAATATTTAATGTACATAATATTTAATATAATAAATTTAATATACAATAATATATTATTTAATATATATCTTTAATTCTCATTATGGGACTAGTAACCTTCCATTTCCAGACACACATATTGTATATTAAGTCTTTTGTTGTGCTTATGTATGAGGTTGTAGCTAACTTACACATTTAAATGAGTCTTTCCATTACCCCTTTACTTGTTTGCAGTTATCATGTTTCCATTACCCCTTTACATAGTTTGCAGTGAGATCATGGTGTCCCATGCTTACAACTGTTTAGCACCACTGGGAGAGTATCAATGTTAAGGAAATGGGCTTTTTGTGCCATCAATCAGTTTGGGATCAATGCACAATTTCCAAAATACAATTTCATCTGATCTCCTCCTCAAATCTGGGCCCAGGTCATTGTCCAAAATACCTGTATTGATGGTCTTGTTTAGTCCATCCAGGAAAGCTGAAATGCACCTGGAGCATAGAAGCTTGTACAGGCTGGCATTCTATAAGGATGAATCTACACGATGCAAAATTCAACCAATTTTAAAGTGAATATGTGCTATCTATAAAATAAGAGAGATTGCACTGGATGATCTGTAAGGTAGACTTCCAAACCAGACAAATTCCAATTCTAAATTTATGAGTCATAAGTCAAATTCCCTGATGTTGTGAAGCATGATGGATCCTCATAAAGACCGTATAGGGAAGAAAGAAAATCTAGCAATGCTTTCCTTTAAAGCATACTCCCAATCATAACTGAGTCACAGTCTCTGTAGGCATGACTATTTGTGTTCTGAGGTACTTAAAGACTTCAAAAAGTCTGCTCTTCTAAGAATACTTTCGATTTACTCTGTATGTAACTTGTATGTACCATTCATTATCATGTTGTCTATCTCACTAGAGTATGAATTCCCTGAGGGTAGAGACTATTTTTGCTTTTTTTTTTTTTAATGTTCCTCAGTGCATGCTTGGCACATAGTAAATGTTAATAAGTGTTTGATAATAGATTTATTGATTGATTCATGATCTCATCACAGTACAGTTTCTCTCTCCAATGCATTGAGAATACAATCTCCTTCTGGAATTATCACGCTTGTCTTTGCCTAAGTCTTCTACTTGACCTGAAGGATGGAGACTTTTCTGTGGTTCTTACCTGCACACAATTCTGAAAACTCTCTCTTTTTTTTGCTCCCACATTTTCTTTTTTTCTAGTTCCATATATCTAATGCTGACTTTTATGGTATTTGGACATATATTTTGCTTTGTGCTCTATTTATAGGCCTATTCACTTCTTATAGAATCACAGATTTAGAATTGAAATGGACCTTAGCGTCCCTTTGGTCCAAACTTTTAATTTTAGATAGGGAAACTGAGGCTCTGAGGCCTAACTTGCCTAAAGTCTTACTAATAGTAAGCTATAGAGCTAGGGCTCAAATTTTGGCTCTCTGACTCCAAATCTTGTGTTTATTACAGTGTACCATTCTGCCTTCTTATTTCCTGTTCCTGAGGTCATTTAGGGGAAAGCTAGGGGGTTAAGTGGATAGAATACTGGACTTGAAGTCAGAATGACCTGAGTTAAAAATCTGTCTTCAGACATCTGTTTAGCTGTGTGACCTTAAGCAAGTCACTTAATCCTGTTTGCCTCAGTTTGCTTAATGAGCTGGAGAAGGAAATATCAAATCTCTTCAATATCTTTGTCAAGAAAATCCCAAATGGGGTCACAAATAGTCAGACACAACTAAAAAATTGACTGAACATCAAAAGAGTCGTTTACAGTTCTCTTCAATTTAGGAAGGAATTTTTCTTATTCATTTAAAGGTTCACGGATCTGTAGAGTTTAGAGATTAGAAGAAATGTGTCAGATGTCATGTGGTCCAAATCTCTCATTTTACAGATAAGGAAACCGAGGTATGGAGAGGGGCAATGACTTGGCCAAGATCAACCATCTAGCAAATGGTAGATCTAGGATTGCAGCTTCATTCAATGTTCTTTTCAGAACAACACACTGTTACTTTTGGCAAAGGGGAGAAATAATCAGAAGAGGACAGGTAGTAGTAGTGAGGTTGGAGGGGCAGGTAGTGGTGGAGGGAAGCCCCAACATTTCCCCAGGCTTCTTTGTGGGTGAATGGAGTCAGAATCCAGCTTGCCACCTGGATGAGATACATGATCCTGGTAGAGAGTGTGAAAAAGAAATCTGAGTAAGGCAAGCGGTGTGTGTCCTCATTTTGTTTAAAGGTTGTGAAGGGCACGTATAATAGTCTCACAGTTGATTGATCAAACTGGCTTTCTTCAAAGGCTCCTCTGACATCCCAGTCTCTTGTTCCTCACTCAATCCTTCCACATACCCAAAGCCTTTTCACCGATGGGCATTTTGGACTTTGATGAATTGCCTTGTCTGAATGGAGATAAACGGGAGCAGTTTGATTCTTGCTTAAACCCAGCAAATCAGCGATAACCAGGCAGGTGTACAAAGCCGCAGAGCACCTGGAGCTTCTCAGCCAACAGATAGGGGACTGGGGAGATGGAGAAACCTGCGTGGAAGCCTGCTTGGGCTGGAGAAGCCTGAGGGAAAAGCCCCGGAGGCCTGTTAAAAATCATTCTCCTAACAGAGCATGGAAATGACCCAGCCAGGCCTGATATGCTAACGAGCCTGCCTGATAATGAGGGGAGCTTCATTTGGGTTCAGTCCAGTCAGATATGGCTGTGGAAATGAATCTTTTCTCTGTTTTCCCTCCCGCGGAACACAGGGGGCTCTTGAATGTTCTCATTTCTCACATTTATTTGTTTAAAGGAAGGAGTCTGCTGACAGCACCCCCATTAAGATGGCTCCCCTTATTTATCAATCCTGCCAAGTTCTCTGACAGAAAGGGGTTTGCTGCTTTTAAAAATAGCTTTTCTTCCCAAATGAAGCAAAGTGTGGAGGAAAAGGGTGGGGGTGAAAGGGGGGAGGACAAATGGGAAGTAAGTGTGTGTGTGTGTGTGTGT
>NC_058131.1:176611827-176632262 GCF_016433145.1 Gracilinanus agilis | reverse complement strand
ATATATATATATATATATATATATATATATATATGTAAAGGACGTATCTATTCCAGGATATTTGCATTTTAAATTTGGTATTTATTTATTTTTCAGTGGACTTGTGAGTTGAGTGGCATAGAAAACACTAAAGGGTAAAACTCTAACTACAAGAGATCAATACTCATTCTACAACTTACAGTATTAAAGAATTGCTTAGGGCACTAAGACATCAAATAAGTTACCCTGGGTAATAAAGCTTTCATATTTCAGAAGAAAAATTTCTATCCAGGTCTTCCTGATCCTTGCTGACAATACACTGCTTTATATAGCTTATATAGCTATAAGAATTGAAGGAAAACATTTTCTTTTTCCCTATTTCATTCCAGAAAATGACATGACATGAGTTGCTAATTTAATGCGATTTTTGTAGGGAAACAAAGAAATCTTTTCCTGGCATCTATGAAGTCATATTTCTTAGACTGCTTACCTGCCTACTATTAAGGTCAGTCTCAGTTTGGGTGTGTTCCTGTTTGATGAAGAAAGAAAAGAGGAATCGGGTAAAGAGGACGATCTCTTTATAATGGACAGTCAAGTAATTATTGCTGTATATATCCATTTAAAGATCCCAGGAATGTTGAGAAGAAGCCAATGCAGCAGCTAGTTCTTAAAGCAGCTAAATTCTGGGTCACCTGGACTATGCCCTGTGGAGTTTTGACAGCCTGCTTCTGTGAATTAATGTCTTTTCATATATGCAATCCTCCTTTATCAGCTTGTCCAATTCTGAACTGTCATAAATGCCTTAGGCAGCATTTATATAGGCAGAGAGAAGGGAATTCTTGGGACAATTAACTAGATAATCCTGATCAAACCTGTTAAGGAAGAAAAAGTTGGAGTTTAGGTCTGGGTATCATGCATGGACTCTACAGAGGCACATTCACTGCATAGTTTCTTTGTTCTCTATTTAATTCTATTTGACATTTAATAATTTAATTAATTTAACTTAAAACTGCATAGACAAATATGGGATATATATGCACATATATATATATATATATATATATAATTGCTTTAGGATATCTGTCTTTATTCAGGGTTTCTGAAAGATGGAGTTGAAGAGAAATTCTAAGCATGGGGAGAACTTCAAACTATAGAGAGGGCATCATTTTATTATATATATTTTTGGATTGTTGTACTTATGCTTAAAATTATCTGAAAAGACTGATTTTGGGGCAAGAATATTTGGGGCAGTTTTTTGATTATATCAGTTTATCAGTTAGGCCAGCATCATAACCAATAAAGTGACTTAGGTCTATGGCCCTCTTGATTAACCAGAGGGCCCAAATCTTGGTCAGGCAGCTCAACAATCAGAATTTTAGGAGCTCATTATTCAGTCCCTCCCTTGAACATCTCAAGACATCTCTAATGAGTGAATTGCTAATTAAAAAGGTCCTCCATCAAACTCTACTCCCATATACACAGTGGACAGGTGATTGCTTGTCCTGCCTCCTGGAAAAGAATCATTTTAAAACCTTCTTGATAGGTAAAAGGAACAGAGTCCTGGAGATCCCTAAGAACAAAAGAAATGCAAAAAAGCAGCAGACTGGATAGAATCTCTGACCCAGACCCTAGACAAAAATACACAGTAAGTGAAGTCACATTTGAATTCAAGTCTTCTTGACTCAAACTTCATTACTCTACCAGTTTACCATATAGCTGCCTAATAAATGTGAAAGTTCACTTTTTGTATACAGTATTAACTTCTATATAAGAGTTCATGAGAATTTCTGTCAGTGTCCAAATTGGACCATTTCACAGAGGAGTCTTTTATATGACCAACTTCACAACTGGCAACCATTGATTGTCACCGTGATCCACACTCCTTGTAGAGGTGAATGAATGAGGAACCTCTCTGAAGTTGGGTTGGCCTTTGGGCAATAGACACAGAGGATGAAGAATTTGAGATATGGATCTGGAAGGGTGCTCAAGGGCCATCTAGGCCAGCTCCCTCATTTTACATATGAGAAAATTGTGGCATAGGGAAGGTTTTTAAAAAAAATAATTAAGTAATTAGTTTGTTTCTCACACTAAAATTTCTAGATATTTCTTTCCTTCCTCCCCCTCTCCACACTAGAGAAGACATCATTTGACAAAAAGATATGTGCATATATAAAACTATATCTTCTTTGTTTCTATTAATCAGTACTTTCTTTAGAGGTGAACATATACATATCATTTTTCAGGCTATTTCTGTTGTTATATATGATGTTTGCTTGGTTTGGCTTATTTCATTCTTCATAATTTAAAATAGGTCTTTCCCTTTTTTCCCAAAAGTAACCTGTTATTTCATTTCTTACAGCACAACAGAATTCCATCAAAATCATATGCTGCAACATGTTCCCTTCCCTGGTTAGCCCAGGAAATGATTTGCTCAGGGTTACTCAGGTAGGAAATGTCAGAGGCAGGATACACACTCAGGATCTTTGATTCTTGTGCACAAAATCCATCACTGCAACCAGTGCTTGCCAGTGTCTCTGCTCCACTGGTTTAGTGCTTGAGAATCCAGGATTAACTTTATGCCAAATTAAGGCATCAGAAGAGGATTTTCTTCAAGGATTCTATGTTAAAACACATTACATATAGTTATATATTCCTATAATAAAATATTATGAAATATTTTGTAACTTACAAAATGTATAAAAGTATACATATTATAAAATATATTAAAATTTTACTAAAGAAAATTAATGTTATCGAGTGGCTAGAACAATGGCCTTGGAACTGATAGGAACTAGGTCCAGGTTCCACCTTTCTATTCAAGACCTTTTCCACCTGGCTCCCTCCTCTGAACTTCTCTGTCACCCCGAATCCACTTTCATTTTCCTTTTGTGTATTACCTTCCCTCATTAGAATGTATGCTCCTTGAAGGCAGGGGACATCTTTCTCTATCTTTCTCATTTTTCTGCTCTGTTTAGTAAAGTACCTGGCACAAAGCAGACACAATAAATATTTAATGCCTGTGCAACAATTGGCATAGGTACAAGAAGTACCTCTTTGTAAAAATTCCTACAATGATGGAATTACAAACTTGATACAGACACATAACATTCACATGTACACATGTAAACATGTAAGTTCATGTATATATATGTAGATATACATACACATAAGTTATGTAATAATCCTTGCATATTATTGTCAGAAGTGATGCTTTTATAATTATAAAAAATTAATTAAATGCTGTAATGGATGGGCCAGTACATATAAAAGACAATTTCTATCATATATGTTTAGGGATCTATAGCCTGATAGAGTATGGGGAAGTGTTTAACAAAACTTTAGGGATATTTGAATAGAAAAGTAGACTTAGGTTGGGCTTTATGAACAAAAGCAGGATTGTACAATGATTAGCAAAACTGGAAGAGGAAGACTAGAAACATGGTGGGTTCTTAGCCCAGATCTCTTAACTACAATTATAAAATCAAGTACAATTTTATTAATATTCTGCCTTGAACACTATTAGCTACATGCAAACTCTCTGTGTCTCAGACACTTCATCTGAAAAATGGGAATAATAATAGTTTAGCTGTTTTGTTACAGGGTCAACGTGAAGCCTAAGTGAGCCTGGACATTTCAAAAGCTTTGTAAAATTCTACATACATGCCAGTTAATGTTATTGTTTCATTTATTAAATGAGACTCATATAGTGATGCAGTTTTGATATCCTGCCAAATCTGGAAAATGAGATTCTATTTATATAGACAGAACCTAAATTATGCCCTGGAAACAGCGTTCATTTCTCCTGGTGGAATTTTCTATTTCCCTTCTATATCCCATTTGGGACTCAGACTAATGGAAGGTATCCTTTAAAAAAATCAGATGTCAAACTATACTTCTTTCCAGCTTAACAAGAACCTGGACTTGCCTTTATGCTAGAAAGGACCTCACTGATCATCTAGCTCAATGTCCTTATTTCACAAATGAGGCAACTGAGGTCCAAGAGAGGTGATTTTTCAAAGTTCGCACAGCAATTAAATGACTTTTGAGTTAGACCTCTAGTTCTGGTTCTGAATCCTCGTCCAGGCTTTTGCCTCCACCTTATCACCTTTCATTCAATGAGCTTAAAGCCATGTCCAAAGGATTTTGAAATGGTCTGATTTGCTTTGGTTGAGGAAAGAAACAAGCATTTCTAAAGCATCTATTCTGTGTCATGCACCGTGCTAAGCACTTTACCAATATGATCTCATTTGAGCTTCACAACAACTCTGGAAGGTAGAGGCCAGGATGATCCCTATTTTACAATTGAGGAAACTGAGACAGGCAGAAGTTAAGTGACTTTCTCAGCTGCCCTATAGCTAGTAAGAATCTGAGACCAGATTTGAACTGAGGTCTTCCTGAGTCCAGCCCAGAGCTCTATCTATTGTGTCACCTTGCTGGGATATGTTCTAACAAAATGTTCAAACACTGGATGTGTTCTTCAGAATGTTCTAACACTGAAGGACAGTTGAAGTAAGAGGAGATAAAATTTATTGAAGCTGTCAGAGAGGGGAAGGAGGAAGGGAGGAGTAAAATGACCATCAACTATCCTAGAAAGACTGGCAGAGAAATCTGGACTGAACATGATGTCTGGTGCCTTGGTGAGATGGGTCAACTGAGTACAGGCCAGTTGTGTGGCTTATAATGATACAGAAGAATCAAACTTGTTAGCAGCCATCTTTACTAGGGGGTCTTAGCTAAGTAAAGGAGATGAAAATAGATGTATTGGAATCAAGGGTCAGTTGAAAGGATAACTAGATACAAGAGTTTAGTCAAATTGTAGCATAATGAGTACAGATTGTCCTGTCTTAGTTGTGTCAGAATGGACAATTCTGGTGTTTAGGCAAATCCCTGGGACTTGGGTTGGTAAAAAAGGCAATCTCTTCTTGGGCCCAAGGAAGTAGGATGCAAAGTGGTAGAAAAGTAAGCATAAATGGAAAAGCCAGGGCAATTTTGTTCTAAGGTATAAAATGGGAAACTGTTGGAACAGGCTATCAGATAAGTTAGCATCAGATCAAGAAGCCGAAATATGAGGAGTATTAAGAAAGGAGCTGATTGCCTGTCTGACTCAACTTTAATCCTCACAATTTTCATTTTTAAATTTTAGATAATTGCATTCACCACCTTTCAGTGTTGCCACTGAGCTGCTGTGATCAGAGACAAATATCACCAACCTGCCTCTTAATTCATTTGCCCCTTGAACTCTCATATTGGGTTATTTGTCTTTATACGTTCTTCTAGAGACAATAATTCAAGTAGCACAAATGAAAGGAAAAGCAGAAATGGGGACAGTCTGGCTCAAATGTCACAGTGAAATTAAACAGGAACTGCAAAGGGTAAATCAGGCAAAATTTTTACTGATCATGAAGTATACCTCATTCTGTCTGACATCTTAGCCAGGGCTTTGTGATCTTGTACATTTGGACGGAATGATGTGAAAGAGACAAGTAGGAAAAAATGACGGGGGGAGAGTGGGGTGCACAGGAGGAAAGATGGGGAGAACAAAAACATCAGCCCAAATAATAAGGCTGCTAGAGCCCCATGGATTCTGACAGGGATGCCCGTGAAAGTTGGAATGGCCTTAGAATATATTATCAAGGGGATATCTACTGCTGACCCCAGGATCCAGAGTTTTCACTACCTACACTGTCGTGGGTAGTGTCTTAGGCAGTTTTTCAGCACAACCACATGCTGAACACTTCACTAGGGACACACACACAACCTACAGAACAACATAAACATAGATATACAAGGAACACTGTCCGGAAACACCAGAACTCCCTACCTTGTGCCCTCTCCACCTTAAGCTGCCCCTCTCTGCCTCAAAGAAATCTCACCTGGCTCTCTTTTCCTTTCTCCTGTCAAGATAATGAGCTATATAGCCACAGGATAAGGGCCAATTTAGTAACACTAGCTTGGTGGATCTGGCTGTCTCTGCAGACAATCTCAGAATGGGAGTGTTGTGCCCACCTTAGGGCTATTGGCAGCAGCCTCTTCTTTACTGTTCTATATAACTCATCTGCCTGGCCCCTTTGACTATTATAACAAAGAAAATCAAGTAGACAATTTCTGCTATAAAAAGATAGTTAAGTTCCTACAGGGAACTGGAGGTGCTAGAAACTGTGGGTCTCCCTCGTCAGACTTATTCAGTGTCTCCCCATTTGGAACTTTCCCACACCTTCTTGGCTTTATAGTCTTTCTATTCACCCATTTTTAAAAACCATTTTGTCTGATTTTCTCCCTTTCTTCTCTTGTATGATAGAGTAACCAGCATGGTGTGGCATTAAAAAAAAAAAAAAGAACTTGGACTGGGAGTAAGACAATGTGGGTTCTAGTGCCACCACTGCTGTTAAATCACTTTAGCACATTCTTGGGCAAATCACTTCCCCTTGTCAAGCTTGCTGTTCTTCATGTATAAAACAAGGGTCTTGGATTAGTCCTTTGCCCTTTCAGCTCTGACATTCTATGATTCAATAATCCTTGATGGGCAACCATTTCAGAACCTCCTTCCAGATTCTGTTTATACCAATACTGAGCAGAGAATTTTCTGCCACAGTTCATAGCCCTTGTTCCAGAATGCTTTCCACCCTCTCCCTGCCTTCCCCTCATTGCTCTGAGAGCTGTTTCTCCTCTAGTTTGGGGAGAGCTCCATTCACTGTGTTGTGTTTTTCATTAAGACCATGGAAATGTGTATATTCGTAAGGATGCTTCATTGGCTTTTGGGTTACATTTGGTATCTTTTGGTATTTTTATAATTTTTCATCTTAGTTCTGAAAGATATGAGGCTTTCTTTATCCCTTAGCAATGTTTTAGGAAAATATTAGCAAAAATTATGATGTTGGAAACTTTCTTCCTAGAAATTTTAAATTAAGAATTGTGTGAAGTCTGAGAATTTTAGGTAATAGGTGAATCACAGAATCACAGCTTTTATTTAGCTATAAGCTGGATCCTACTACTAATATAACAGTCAATGAATTCTCCATTACCCTGTTTTATGGTGACCTCTTTCCATGAGAAAATAAACCTTTTGTTATTCACTAATCAATTCTAAATTTCTGCCCCTTGTTCCGAGCTTTTAAGAGTTGTAAAACTTCTGTATTTCTTTCTCAGCTTTAAATATCAGGCTCAAGTGGCATTTATCTGGCATCAATTGTTTGGTTATTGTCTTTAAATATGGGGACTGTTTTCTTCCAAGTTATATCAGGATTGTTTAATGAAGAAAAGTTCTCTGTACTATTCACTAGTATCTGTTCCTGATTGTAGTCTATAACTGATCCTAGATCTTTACTTTAGTTGTCTTGACAGAATTCTAGGTCATAATTATTTTGTTGTTATATCTACTTAGGTTTGTTTAAAAAATGTGAAAATTATTTTTTTTGAAATGCAGCTTGAATTCAGGACCTTAGAAGACAATGTGGTATAATGAGAGCTGGTATTAGCATAGGAAAGAAGTAGGTTCAAGTCCTGCCTCCTGTTTTTACTTCCAGTATAACCCTAAGCAAATCTTTTAATATCTCAGCAACTCAGGCAATTCTCAAAGTCTGTAAGTTGCAGAGAAGATGCCAATTTACATTGGTAGAGGGAATTTTCTCACTGTGAATTCCCTCTAACAATGAAATTATAGGACATGTAAAATAAAAATCCCAAACAACAAATCTTGCTTCTCAAAAGTTTTGATTGACTACATTGGAAAACTGCCTGTGCTCTCTCCTATTGTCTAATATGAAATATATTAAGCATGGAACATATTTTATTTTACGTCTTTAGTCATAGAATAATAGGATAGTGTCCACATTGCCTGCATGTTACTCAGGGATCATCATTCTAATTTTATTTTATTTGATATTGTAAGTATGGAATTTGTGCAAGGGGGATGGGACAAAAGGAGCCAGAGAAGGAGTTGGTGACAGTTGGTGTCAGTTGAGACCAGAAGGAATTCTGGGAGGAGGCTCCGGAAGAGGGAGGAGGAGGAGAGGGCTTCTGGCTGAGGACTGGGAGAGGAAGGAGGTGGACATTCCAGCTCGGATCCAGTCCTGAGAGCTTCCTAAGGATCTTTATTTGGACATTGCAACCCTGATTCCCTGGTCAAACGTATCCCATCGTATCTTACCCAGCGAGACTTCAATCATAGAGTTTGCTAAGTTTTGGGACTCCATTTTGGGAGTAATTTCTTGGGCTCCTTCTTCCATTACCCAACCTTGATGAGAGACCCTTTCAGGTCTAACTTGCAATTATAGAAAAGGATAGAAACAGAAATAGAAGGAGAAGGGGCGAGGGGAGATGCTTAGGAGTGGGAACGACAAAGGTTCCCACCTGAGTGACAGACCCCATAGAACTAGAGAAGAGGGCACCCCAAAATCTCTCTGCCATTCGCCCTTTTCTCCAATCCCTGTATTGATATTAATAAAAGACATTCATTAGTCAGATAGTATTCCAGAGTGCCTGAGAGACAACGAGCCGGAGGGGAACAACAGCTTGGTCTGGCTGCCTCCATTTTGAAGCCAGACCACCCGCTTTGAAGTTGACTGACCTCAGGGTGAGGCTTGTGTGAACCCCGTCCTCATTCAAAATCGGATTGGGGTCCCCCATACCTCATTTTATAGGGAAGCCTCACCCCCAACTCCTGTGGGGTGGCATGACCATCCAGGTCACGCAATTTAGGGGTGACCCCCCCCCTTGAAGTCTCCCAGTGTATATTCGGCAGGAGGGGAGAACTAGAAGAGAGTCTCACCTTCATAGACTTTCTCTCTCTCCCTTCTATCATAACATTAGTTGTTGGCTCTCTTTATTATTATAATATTTTTGATTTTAGATTTCTTTGCTCTTCACACAGTGCCTGGCACATCTTAGATGCTTAGTAAATGTTTATTGGTTTTGGATTTACTGAAATGCTCTGAAAATGTCATTGTGCAACTCTCTGCTGATTTATTCTTTGCTGGACATTTTCACTAAAACACTCTTTCTACCAGCTGGTCTGCAACATTGATGAGGCTTCTTCTACATGGGATAGGAGTTAGGGGAGAGAAGTTTTGCCAGGTCTTTGGCTAACGGCACCCAAGGAGGTTAGATCCCAATTCAATTCAACCAATATTTTAAAGCACCTACTCTGTGCCAGGCACTGAGTTAGGCATTAAGAATACAAGGATAAAAATGAAAATAGTCCTTGTCCCCAAGGAGCTTAGGTTCCAGTGGGAGAGATTTGTGCCCAAAGAAATTGCAACATATGTATAAAATGAATAGAAAGTAGTTTCAAGGAAAATGCTAACAACTTAAAAAATCAGGGAAATTTTTTCATAGGTATTCCAACTTAACCTGAGCCTTAATTGGAGTTAGGACTGTTAGAGTCAGAGGTAAGGAGTATGAGTATTGTAGACATGGGGAATGTCTCACATAAAGCTGGAGTGAGTTCATGAAAGTGGGTGATAGAATGTCAGATATAGTAATAACATTTGCTTAGAATCACATAGAGTCTGCGAAAAGATCTGAACCTAAGCATCTTGATTCTAAGTCTAGGGTACCATCTATTACACCTATACTGCTATACAGAATTTCCTGATGTAAATCAATTTCACTTGGGATGTCAGGAAGGGCCCAAGGAGGAGGAAGCACCAGAACTAGACCTAAGCATGCTTTATGTGTATAGAAAAAGGAAAAGAAAAGAGGAGAATAATAATATATAACAATAAAAATGCATATTATGGTGTACCTCACATTTTTATAGTTTATATAATTCCTTTCTGGAAATTTTGTGCTTGAGAAATTACATTTTCCCCTTTGTGCTTATTATATCATTTGTATATGGCTAAGGGACTACTTTGCAATCCTGTTCAGAGCAGTTGATTCAACATTCTTTCTTTTAGCTTTAGCAAGCAGAGTCATCCAGAATGCTTTGCTACTATTCATCTCTCTTGATTGAGTTAGTCCTTTATGAAATATTCATGATTTAAGAGTTGCTCAAGATAGGAATCATTCTTCGAACCTACTACGTGCCAGGCACGGAGAAGGCATAGATGAGTTATGATCTGTATCAAATGAATTGTATCTACAATGGTGACTTTATGGATGAATGAATTAAATGAATTTTTTCAATGAATAAAAATAAATGAATTAAAAATTAGATGTTTATTATGAACAATGACATTGAAATATATTTAAATTAGTTTTCAAAAAAATCACTGTTTTTCTTGAGATGTTCAGACTAGCTATCTATAATAGATTTCGTTGATATTTGTTCAGTTCTTCACCTTTGTTTTCATGTATAAGCAGTGGGTTGATATACCATCAACTTGGTATTTTGTAATGTTAAATAAATTTATGAACATCTGGTTGGGATTATACAATAATGAAAATTTTCTGACAAGTAATTAATATTTCTAATTCCTACAACACAAATATACAAGTCATGGATTCAACAAGATTTTCTCCTAATAATAATACTTTATATTTATATAGCACTATAAGGCTTACAAAGTGCTTTGCATCTATTGCCTGCCCTTTATGATTGTGAATTTCCTGACAATGGAATTCTATTTCATTCAACAAACACTTAAGTTCTTGCCAAGAATAAAGTACTATGAAAAGATGAACAAAATATGCTCTCTATAGGCTGGAAGGAGATTTGATAACAAGCATAGTTTCCCGTTAAGGTGAAGCTATCTGTATCTTAATAGACTGTAAGTCCCATGAAGGTAGGAACCATGTTTTAGATAAACTTTTTATTTTTCCTAGTACCTAGCATTTGGCATAAAGAGTCATTTGATAAATGTTTTTTGTCAGTAGGGAATGTACAATGGCTGGAACATATTTAGTGTCTAATTAATGCTTGTGTACTCATAATTGAAAAAAGGTGTATTTGAACTCCTGGAGTTGGAAGCAAATTCCAGTTCTTCAGAGAATCATAAGAACAATGCAAGTAATTGCCAGTACTTTTGTATTAGGTATAATCAGAGGAACAATCCTTGCCGGATGAGTACCCCATGAGCATCCAGGAATTGGTTCCCTTCCAGTGACACATTTGTCCCAAACTCTTCTGGAAAAGGCCACCTCAGTGTGCTGACCTTGCTTTGGGATGAGATAGTTAACTCTTGGCCCTTTGTTATTACAGCAGTTGGGATGTAGCACTATGACAATTCTTCATCACAGAAAAATGGTCAGTAGAAAAGAAGAGCCATCCACTCAATGAATCTTAAAATGATTAACTTTTGCTTGTGTTACTGTCTTTCTCTCTCTCATGTCTGTCTCTGTCTCTGTTTCTCCTCTTCTCTCTCTGGAACATGAGGATATAACTTTCAATTATGGTGGCTTTGAAAACATGTGTATCCCATGTGTAACTGAAGACTGAATCTTGGGATCCTGGTTATTTATTATGCTTTCTGTTTCTTTTCCTGAGCATAGCTGCCCAAAGAGAAATCATAAGAGACGAATTTCTCAGGAGTGTCTGTCTAGTCAAGAAGGAAGGAAAGGGGCATTTATTAAGCATCTACTATATGCTAGACATTGTGTTAAATACTTTGTAAATATTATTTCATTTTATCTCCTCAATAACTCTGGAAGGTAGGTGATATTATGATCCTCATTTTATAATTGCAGAAACAGAGGCAGAGGTTAAATGATTTTCTCAGGGTCATGTAGATAGCGTCTGAAGTTGGATTTGAATTCATGTCTTACTGAGTGGTGGCTCTATTCATGGTGCTATCTTTTTCCTTTTAGAGAGATTCTGAGTCTCTTTGTTGGTGCTGATTGCACTATGGAAGGGAGCTGCTCTTGATATCAATTATAGGGGTTCTGGGAGAAGATGATCAATGACGGAAGCCCTTGGATGGCTTGCTATGGTATATTTACCATGAAGAAACTATTTATAAAGTACAGTGAAGGTGAAATCCTACTTCATCAATTTTATAAAATATCTCATGTTTTTATGTCAACAGTGCTAGAAAGCATATTTTGCTATTTAATGTTGGATTGTGAGTTTTTTTCTAAGTATTTCTTTTGTGAGAAGGAAATAAATAACTGTCCTATATCTGATCTACTTTATATATTGAGTATTCTTCTGCTCCCTGTCAGGGAAATCCTTGCTAATAAACTAAACCAATGCTTTAAAGGATAGTAGTGATGATCATCATAGTTAACATTTATATAGCACTTTAAAATTTGCAAGCACTTTACAAATTGACTTCACAATTACCCTATGAATTAGATGCTATTATTATCTCCTATTTATAGATGTGGAAATTGGGGTTGAGAGAAATTAAGTAACTTGAACAGGGTCACACAGGCTGTACACATGGGGTTGGGTGGGAATGTAAAGAGCCACAGTGTTTGAGAAAAAGTCTGATTCCTTTTCAAGCCAACTCTAAAATTAGTCAGTGTATATAGGTAAAGAACTAGGGCACTTTGAGAGCATGAGAGCAAGTACCCAAATCTCCCCAGATCTAATAATAATAGCCACAAATAGCTGAAATTACTATAGCATTCGAAAGTTTGCAAAATGATTTATATATATACCATCTCCTTTGGTCAGCAGTTCTTTGTTATACATAGAATATCCATTCTTAAATAAAGGATCAAGAAATTGTTTTGATAACTGGTAATTCCCCAACAAGAAAATGATGTTGTGGACCTGATATAATCATATGGCAAGTGTATTTTCTTCCTGGGACATGTCTCTAGTACATAATAAAGAGCCTTCACAAGGTTATCATGCTTGACATTCACTAACACCTTCCTTTCAAACAATTAGATATTTATTTTACAGTTTTTGTCTTAAACATTACTCTCAATTTTCAATATATCCTTTCTGCCACATTCTCCTAGTCACCTCTTTTAGCAATGAATAAAAAAGACAAAGAAAAGTTCAGCAGCACTAATCCAGCTATCAATTAAGTCTCTTGCTACATCCAGTGCTCCATACTCATACTTCTACCTCTGTAATGAAGGTAATAAGATGCATTCTTATATCTTCTTCAGGGTCACACTTGGTCATTATGATTTCATAACATTCATACTTTGTTTTTCTTTCCATTTGGTTTCATCTAATCATTGAATATATTGTTTTCCTTGTTCTGTTTATTTTACTTAGTATCAGTTAATATTTTTCCATGTTTTCTCTATACTTATTTTGTTTAACTCTTAGCTAATTTGTTTGGCTCTGCCTCAAATAGTGGGTATCTATTATGTTTCCAGTTCTTTCTTCTCCAAAAAGTGCTGCTTCTAATATTTTGGTGTTTGTGAAATGCCAATTACTGAATTTAGTTACTTTCTTAGCACAATTCTGAATTGCTATCCAGAGTGGCCAACCAGTTCATAGTTCTCCTAACCCATTATCCACTTTGAAGACTCATGTATATGAAAAAAAAATGAAATGATAGAAGGAACTCAGATTTTTTAAGGAAGGTAATGAATAACCTCTAGGCACACAGTTCACATTTTTATTGTTTCTGTCATGTGAAAACTGGAAGCTTAGAAGAGAAAGGAAATTTTGAAAAAAAGAAAAGCAAATCAAGAAGATGATATAATAGAATAAGATTTAATTGTCCAGATAGAGATTTTTAGATGTAGGAATGGATTCTTGACCAGGTGAGGAGTACATATGATGAGGACAGATAAGTGCCTTTTGTGATCAGGCTGCTTCCTAAGTCTCTTATTTCCTTCTTTGAGGGGTGTGGTAGGGGGGAATGGACTGAAGGACTTTCAGTTGTCCCCTCTTAATTTTCAACTCTACTTGTTGCTTAGCAATGGTACTCCTTGCTTTTGTGCCTTTAAAAAATAATCCTGTTACAGTCCTGTAAAAAATAACATCAAGGCTAAATCCTATACTGAAATGAAGCCAACTATAACATCATTATCAACAACAAAAACACTAAAAAAAAGCTGTGATGTGGTCTAAAGGATGAAAAAGAAAGATAGCTGCTTGGGAACAGAGTGGGACCTATAGTCTCTCAGGAAGAAGAGAACCCTCAGAAGAAAGCTCAAGGAGGCAGAGAGAGGGGTGAAAAAAGGGAGAAAGAAGGAAAACTTGTTTTATTAGTGGAAGAGGATAGTACAGGTGAATGCTTCTATAGGAGAAAAGTGATATTCTATAATGGAAGTGGGAACCTTACTTTTATTATATTGTTTACTAAGTAATAGATTTATATTATATTATTTTTAATCTGTATTATCTTCAGGGATTTCATGCTGAGATTAGGTATATCACTTCAGGGGAAGGGATAATAGAACTTCAGGGAGCAACTGACACACAGAAAAGTGGGATGGCATGGACTTAGGGAGAAGATTTTGAGGTAAATGGGGGAAAATGAATAAGGAGAGGACAAAGGTCAGTAATAAACTGCACAATCAGGGATTATAGGAAAATTCCAGTCATAAAACAATATCTTCTTTATCATATGTAGCAATGAGTTTTTCTAACACTGAGTCAGAATAGAAAAAAGGAGATGGGGGCCTAGGCAGAATCTACAAGGTAATAGCATATCAATTATCTAACCAAGGAATGTGAAATATGCTATGGGAGAGTTGGAGAGTAAAATCTGGGCCAGAAGGGATACTTTCTCAGGAATGACCAGGCTCTAGTAATTAGCTTAAGATAGAAAAAAATTATTAAATTTAATGCAAGTTGAATTATTGAGTTGAGTGGCTGGGAGGTAAGAGCACATGGAATACTGCCTCCTGGAGCAGATGGAGGTTTGGATTAATATACTCTATTGACAGCAGGGATTACATGACTAGGAATGGGGTGATGATGGGATGATGGAATGATATTTTTGGGACTGTGGGACCTGAGAAGGGTCATGTGGTTATGTCTTATGTATCAAAGCCCAAAAGGGGGTGAACTGTCCAGTTCAGAGGATGGTCAGATATCTGAGATACAAAACAGATGCTTATCAGAAGCAAACTGAGAATTGTCTATCTGTGCTCATCAAAAATAAGGAGAGAGACCAGAGGGAGTGCATCTCTTAGAAACCCTTCTTATCATTTGGCTTTTGTTGCTTAGTCACCTTTCTTTAGCCAGCACTTGCAATAATGCAAGGGAAAATGAATTCTTTGTGTACTCTTTGACCTGGGACACCTTTGGGGTTTTGGGGTGTCTAGGGGAAGCCCATACTCCCACATCAGATAGACAGTTTAGAAGCTTAGAATCATTCCATGAGGAAAAATGAGCCAAAGAAGGACTAAGTCAACATGAACAATATAATTTGAAAGTAGAAGTCTAGGTCAGGCAGAAAGGGAAGAGTGGAGAAAAAAATATGTTTTAGGAAAAGGTTCAGAAATTAAATAAAAAGCAAGCAGCTAGGTGGCTCAGTGGATTGAGAGCAGGTCCAGAGACAGAAAGTCCTAGGTTCAAATCTGACCTCAGATACTTCTTAGCTGTGTGACCCAGGGTAAGTCACTTAACCCCCATTGCCTAGCCCTTACCACTCTTCTGCCTTGTAACCAATACAAAATATTGATTCTAAGATGAAAGGTAAGGGTTTAAGAAAAAGAAATTAAATAAAAAGACAAATTAATGAACTAAATAAATTATGGAAGGAGGATTTTATTTGAGACTTGCCTGAGGAAGAAAGAAAAGAATAGTTACACGATTAGATAAAAGAGAGGGAAAGAACATGAAATATGTAACTATGGGAAAATATTCAAAATAAAAATAAAAAAGAAATAAAAATAAACTAAAAACAAAACTTCAAAACTAGGTATAAGGGTTACAAATGGGAGAAGGTAAACTTTAGTGTAGACAGAGAATGACAGCTGGTGGGATTAAGGTTGCTTTAAAATAAACTAAGTTAAATTAGTTGAATAGACATAGTACTTTGTTTACAGAGGAATGAGGAAAAGAAATTCTAATTTAGAAAAAAATATTAGAGACAGATGGAGGAAAATATAAACCTAAATCATAATTTTAAATGTGAATGGATTAAATAATTCAATAAAATGAAAAAAGTGACAGATTGGATATGAAAACAAAACCCCATAATCTTTTGATTACAAGAAACACATTTAAAGAACAGATATATAGAGAATAAAAATGAGAGACTGTTTGATGCAAAGACTTTTTTCTTTTTCGACTATTTTCCTTTTTAGGTTTATAAATTTTGTCTGTTTTAATTTCATAGAAATAGTTATCTATTTTATCTTTTATATTTGCATCTCTTGTTATATGTATATGTCTATTCACAATAACAGAGGAATATGCTATGTTGCTTTTTTCATTTTAAAAATAATATGTTCTTAAATATTAAATCATGTAGTCACTTAAAATGTTTGTGGAATATGGTAGAAGGTGTTGATCTGAGCCTAATTTCTGATAGACCATTTTCCAGTTTTACTAGCAGTTTTTGATAATCAAATAAGGAATTTTCTCTAAGAACTTTTCATTTTCCACTTTGTAAAACACTAATTTATTGAGTTCCATTGGTCCTGATTTTCCATGGTCTATGTAGAGTGTTCCATTGATCTGTTTAAAAAACAAGCAAACACCAAACACATACCATATGGTTTCAATGACTGTTGCTTTATAAAAGTTTGAGACTTGGAAGGGCTATTTAAACTTTTCCCATATTTATTCTCATAATTTTCCTTGACATTCTTAATCAATTGTTTTTCCAAATGAATCAATTTTTATTATTTTATCAAGTTCTGTAATACATCCCTTCATAATTTGATTGCTGTAGCATTACTAATGGAAGTTAGCTTTACAACATTATCAACTTATTATACTGGCATGGCCCAGCCATGAGTATTGAATATTCCTCTAGCTGTTGACATTATTCTTTATTCCTTTAATTAATACTGTGGAGATGAATCTATATAAATCTTTCATGTGCTTTATTTGGTCAATCTCTAGATATTTTAAGTATTTTGTTGTTACTTGGAATGGGATTTCCCTTTTTATCATTCCTCATTGCATTTTATTATTATTTATTTTGAGGTCTGAAATTTTGCTGAATCTATTAATAGTCTCAATAAGTGTTTTTCTGATTTTCTAGAATTTTCCAATTATATCATCAACAAATAGGGATAGTTTTATTTTCTCTTTGCCTATTTTTATGCTTTTAATTTTTCTTTTGCCTTTTCATTGTTGCTAGTATTTCTAAAACTAGATCAAACAATAGTGGGGAGGATAGGCATCCTTTCTTTACTGGAATATTTATTGGAAAAAAGATTCTAGTATATCTTGATTGCGAATTATGTTTGCTTTTGGCTTTACATAGATGCCATTTTTGATATTAAAAGGTTCTATTATGGTTATATTTTATAGGTTTTTTTAATAGCATAAATAATTATGTTTCTTGAAAGGTTTTTTTTGCATCTGTTGAGATTATTGAGATTTTTTTGCATCTATTGAGAACCAATGGAACTCAATAATAATTAAGATGTTTTGGTTTTTAATATGACCAATTATGTTGACTATTTTCATGACATTAAACCATCTTTGTCTCCTGGTATCAATCTGACTTAATCATAATGAATGATTGCTTGAATAAGTTAATGTAGTCTGACAGGAGTTTGTTTAAAATTTTTGAGTCAGTATTCATAAATGATATTGGCCTATAGTTTTCACTTGGTGTTTTATCTTTCTCTAGTTTATCCATTAGTACCATATTTATCTCATAAAAGGATTCTGGTAGCATGCTTTCTTTCTTAAATTTTTAAGGGTAAGGGAATGAGCATTTATATAACACCTACTATGTGCCAGGCATTGAACTAAGTGCTTTAAAATATTATGTCTTTTGATCCTCACAATTACACTGTAAGGTAGTTGCTATTATTACCTCTATTTTACAATTAAGGGAAACTGAGATTAAGTGATTTGCCCAGGGTCAAAGCTAAGAAGCATGAGGCTGGATTTGAACTCAGATTTTTCTTGACTCCAAGGGCAGCTAGGTGTATAGTGGATAAAGTGCTGGGCCTGGAGTTCAGAAGATTCAATTATTAGCTCTATGATCCTGGGCAAGTCGCTTAAACTTATTTGCCTCAGTTTCCTCACCTGTCAAATGAGCTAGAGAAGAAAATAGCAAAACACTCCAGTATCATTGCCAAGAAAATCCCAAATGGGGTCATGACGAGTCTGATGCCCCTGAACAACAATTTGCTATTTCTCTTTTCACTGTTAGCAGTTACTTCATAGCCCCAAGATTTCAGGACTATTGTTCTAGTGTCTTCCAGGTATATTTACACTACTAGGTTTCTTTAGTATTTTCCAGGGGCTTCCGTTTCTCTTTTAAGCATGGTATTGTGGTCTAAGAGTTTGATGGGAGACACCACTCTCATTATCTATGAAATAACCATTATACACAATTATGCTCATAATTGTGTGTATTAATTATATAATTATATATACATATGTAACCCTTACCACTCCTGGGCCAAGGACGGTCCCTAGCCGGGATGAAAAAGGAGGAGGGTTGGGCGTGGGGCTAGCAACCCCACCCTGTAAAAACTACATCTGCTAAAGAAACTGCAACCTAAAGTAGGGGCAGCTGGGCTAGCTCAGTGGATTGAGAGTCAGGCCTAGAGACGAAAGGTCCTAGGTTCAAATCCGGGCTCAGACACTTCCCAGCTGGGTGACCCTGAGCGACTGTGTGACCCATTGCCTACTGGTTGTGACCCTATGCTCCTAGAATGGAGTCCCAGGATAAAAAAAAATGTATAATTATTATATAATCCTAAGCAAAGACTGCAAAGGACGGAATAGAGGTGAATGAGCTTTATGGCTAAGTTTTATGAAGGATGTAGCATTTGAGCTAAACTTAGAACAGAAGACAAAATTTCAGTCTATAGAGCAGGGGTCGGCAACGTATGGCTCTCAAGCCATATCTGGCTCCACCTCCCGACTGGCCAGTCCCAGCAGAGCCCCAGGATGTGCCCCAGGGGGCCCTTCAGCCCCAGCCCCATATTCCAGTTCCTTCCTCCTCGATCCTCCTCCTCCTCCTGCAGGTGTTTATGGCTCTCACAGCCAAAAAGGTTGCAGACCGTTGCTATAGAGGATTCTTATTAGTGAGAGGAGAGTATAGAGTATGTTCAGGGAAGGGCAAGGAGTATAATTTGGCTTGAGTGTAGAGTATGTAGAAAGGTATTCCATATTTGGAAAAGAAGAGTGATGACAGATAACAGAGGGCTGTGAGCAATGGCAAACCACTGAGAGGGTTGAGCAGAAGAATGAGTTGATAAGATCTATGTGTGAGGATGATTCACTTGCCAGTTAGTTGAAGGATGGAGTCTACTGAGGAGATCTGAGAGGCAACAAGACCCATTTATATAGTTCATTGTAGTTGTCCAGTTAGTAATGAAAAGGACCTATGTTATAATGGCAATAGTAAGCGATATTAATGAAATAGTGTCAATAGCACTTGGTGGATGATTTAATGTGAAAGGCGAGAAAGAAGAATCAAAGATCCCACCAGTTTTGCAGATGTGGTCAACTGAATAAGTTATGCCACTAAAAGAAATAGGAAAATCAGAGGGAAGATTGGGTTTTGGGAGGAAAACTATTTTGCATTTTGGACAGTGTGGCAGGAGTTTGCTCTATAAAAGAGTAAGTGCAGGTTTGATACCAAGGTGAAACTATTCAATGAACAGTTAGAGATATAGATATGGAGTACAGAAGAGAAGTCAAGGATGGAAAGTTAGATTTAAGAGTGATCACTGTAGCAAAAAAGATGATGAGATTGCCAAGGGAGATAGCATCAAGAGAAAATAATCAAGACAAGCTGGATGTTGACCTCTCATAGATTATGTAAAGGGAATTACTGTAGAGCATGCAGGCTAGACTAACTGACCTCTGAAGCATCTTCCAATTTGGTGACTACATGAATCAATATCTATTAGGAATTACCAGTGATAGGTAGTAAAAAAGACAAAGACTACAATGTAAGAGATGATCAAGTGCCTATCACTTGGGCAAGATTTGGAAAATATTGTCTCCAAGGAGATAGACCAAGTTATAGTTCCTTTGTTAGTCTAGTATTTTATTAAATTCCATTTACGTGAATAATTTAAATATTTATTCAATTACAATGAAATCATTTTATTAAAAGAATTACATTATAATTCTGGACTCACCTTCCTGTTTTTGTACAAAGCTAGAAGAGAAATACTGGTTATATTCACAACTTTGAATAGTACAGGAATATCACTGAAAGCATAATTCTTATGACTAAAACTGACCACTAAAACTTTATCATTTTCCTCAAAAAATTCAAACAGCCCTAATTAGGAAGAAAGCCTGTAATTTTTTTTTTGCTGCTCTTGATCACCTGAGCCCTATTGGCAAAATTAGGCTGCATTTCCTTCACATCTACCATCTCCTTTTTCCAGGACAATCTCCTTGGTATAAGAGGTGTCTAGATTTGCCACAAGGATTGTGTTCCAGGTTTCCTTCCTTCCTTCCTTCCTTCCTTCCTTCCTTCCTTCCTTCCTTCCTTCCT
>NC_058131.1:176587376-176609396 GCF_016433145.1 Gracilinanus agilis | reverse complement strand
CTCTCCCTCTCCCTCTCCCTCTGTCTGTCTGTCTCCCCCCCCTCTCTCCATTATCGCTAATATCTTTCCTTTGAGATGACCTCCTTTGAAATGACATTTGCACTGTATATATCTTGTACGTAATATATAATTGGAATGTTTCCTCCTCCATTAGAATGTGAGCTACTTAAAGGCAGCTTTGTTTCTCAAATGCTTAGCAAAATGCTGGGCATAAAGTAAGTGATCAATAAATGCTTATTGATTGAGTGATGTGCTATTTTCATATGATTGTTGTGAACAAGATACTAAGTAAACCCGAAAGACTGTAGAATCACAGAATCATAACTTTTAAACTGGAAAGCACCTTAGAGATCACCCCTCATTTTATAGATAAGGAAATAGACCCAGAGAACTGGAGTAATTTTCCCAATATCATATACACAAAGTAAGTGATGGAACTGGGATTCAAACCTAAGTCCTCTGACTAAATCTAGTTCTCCTTCCACTATGAAGCCGTTATTATTAGTTTTTCTTTACCTCTCACATCCAATCCAACGGATGTTTATTAAATGACTACTATGTACTAAGCCCTGTGCCAAGTACTGGGGATACAATTAATAAAAAGGAAGTTCCTGCCCTCAAGAAACTTAAAAACTAAGAAGGGATACAATACATAAGAGAAGGCAGAAAATGGGAGGGGTGAGGAGCAGGACATCTGGCAATATCCAGAAATGGGGGACATCTTCCATGGAGTTGAAAACAGGTAGGGCAGTAGATGCAAAGTGGGCCCAAATCAGTTTCTTTCCTCTTTAAAGTAAGGCATTGGGAAGAGTCTTGAATTCTACCCTATAGCCCTCAAATCACAGTGGGGTGGAGACTGAGGGAGTTGATTTCAATACTCGAATTAGCAACATGGTGGTAAGATAAGAAATGATGAGCCTTATCCAGGGAAGAGTAATGATAGACCCTGGGACCAAAGCCCCTTATTTCCCCAATGCCAGCAACCAATATCCCCCACCCTAACCCCAGCACCTCCAAACTGTGAGACAAAGCCCCAGTAAAATCTGGCAGAACATCAAGACTTTGCTGTGAGGCCTAGATAAATGACCTCCTGCATCATTGACCACCAGGCTGAGAACTTCCTACTCCCAGAGGCCAAGGTTCCCAACTCCCTTAGGGACATCCTTTTCTTTGGAGCTGAGGTCCTGCAGGGTGGCAGATGCAAAGTGCAAATATGTTGTATTTCTCCACATTAGATTTTAAACTCTTTGAGGGAAGGAACATCTTTTAAAAACCTCATTCCTTTGTGCTCCATATAATGTTATGTGTATGTATCTTTCAATATGTACAAATTTAATTTACATATATGTATAATAAATCCTTAATAAATTTAATGTGAATGAAATTATATTCTAGCATTTATTTCTTTTCCTGTCTTTCCTCTGTTCCCATACACTGTCAAAAACCAGAGTGTATGTCTCTAAGGTTTATTCATAAAAGTATGCACATTCAGAAAGAATATTCAAGAACAAGACTATTAGAAAAGTATTTTAAAATGACACTAATTCCTGACTCAGGACTCCATATTTGTGGATATATGAATTGAGTTCAATTGGAGGTGGGATGAGTTCTCAAAAAAGGCTCTTTCCTCTATCTAGGATTTTTCCCTAGGAAAGGAAAAACTAGGTGAGGGCAGGATCCAAAGATAGAGGTATTTTAAACCATCTCCTCTTACTTTCCTGGCAAGATTAAAACTAGTCCATGTACAGTGGAAAACCACTGAGGGTTATTATAGTGTCAGTCAGCTCATTCCTATCATGATCTCCATCTTCCTATTTGATTCTCCATCTATATAGTCTTCAAGACTCATTACTCTGGGGTCAAGGCCCCCTCTGGACCCCTTAAAGAGGAGGAGTGGAGCTCATTTGTGTTTTACTCCCCTTCAAATTCTAATTGAGGGAAAAGTCTAGATTTGCTTTTCTACGTCATGGTTCTGTTGCCTTCCTGCTTATCATCTCTAGCTCCTTCCTTGTCTTGGAATTTCTCCAATTGGTCCTGGCTTTGGGCTGATAATCTTTCTCATTTTCCCAAGGAGTATTGGTCTGGGGACTCAGTGATGTCCAGAAACCCTCCTTCTGTAAGGGAATAAGCATTTAAATAGTACTTACTATGTGCCAGACATTTTGCTAAGTGATTTTTACAAATACTTCATTTTTATACAGGAAGCTCAGTCTTCATATTCTTCCACTGGTTTAGTGCCTCACTACTTCCATTCCACTGTAATCTACCTATGTTACATTGCTACCACTGCCCATGTTTGCTGCCATGACTGGGATTACTGGATTTCTTTCTTGTCTAGGGCCACATGATATTCTGAAGGTCCCTGGAGGTCAGAGGCTTTCCTTCCAAGGAATTGAGTCCATGCCACCTCTCCTGTCTGCCTTTGCCAACTCTCAGATCTGTGTTTATTTCCACCTTTAAAGATCAAGTTTAGAGGTGGGACTCAGATGTGGGCTAGTCATGACATTATATATATATATATATATATATATATATATATAAAGTGTATATATATATAGTGTACAAATATATATATTTATAGTGTACAAATATATATATTTATAGTGTACAAATGGATAAATGGGCAAAGAATACTGCTTCATTACCCCATCAGTAAAAAAAAAATTATCAATGCCAAAACAAAATCTCTGGTGTAGTATCAATGGAGAGGTTCATACCTTCTTCAAGGAGAAATCTTTAAAACCAGAATAAAAGCCTTTTCTCTTAACCTTGGCCAAGTTCCTCCCGGTAACATCATTAACGCAAACTTTCTGAGCTAATCTTTAACTACAATTTCCCAGGCCTAGCAGAGCTTTTGTGGTTCTTTTGAGACAGAGAATCTTCTTCATGTTATCTGGCTCCCTTATGGTTCTCAGTGGGGATGATGCCCTCACCAGAATATCCTCATGAGGGTCTGGAATTAGGCTACTTTGTTATTTTCTTTCAATTTCTTTGGTTCAGTTTACTGTCACAGGATTTCTCTCAGTTGGCCAGGAATCAATCAGACAAAACACATTTATTAAGCATTTGCTAGCTCTGTGACCCTGGGCAAGCTGCTTAATTCTGTTTGCCTTGGTTTCCTCATCTGTAAAATGAGCTACAGAAGGAAATGGCAAACCACTCCATTATCTTTTCCAAGAAAACTCCAAATGGTGTCAGGATGAGTCAGACAGGACTTGAAAACAACATGTGCCAGTTACTATGCTAAGAGCTGGCAATTCAAAGACAAAAGTGAAAATAGTCCCTGACCTCAAAAAAGGTTACATTTGAGTGGGTGAGACAACACACACATACATATATGTATGTATGTAGTTCCAAGATACATACAAAGTAGGTACAAGACAGCATTGCAAGAGAGGACACTCATAGCTCAGGGGACTCTGGAAGAATTCCTAAAAAAGCTAGGGAGGTACTGTGAAGAAGACACCCCTGTAAAAGGTGAGCCTAATGCTGAAGGATGCCAGGGATTCTAAGAAATTGGAGGTAAGGAGGAAGAACATTTCACATAGGGCAAGAGCCAGTGTATGGGTGTGTTAGACAGCAGATTGAACTTTCTATGCAAGGAAGAACAGTGTATGGTGGCGGGTAATATGCCAGAAGACTGGAAAAATAAGAAAGGGCCAGGTTTCAAAGAGATCTCAGGTGACAAAAGAAACCTCTTGGTTGCTGGCTGATTTTTGGTACCTTAATCCAACTTCCTACAAAATCATTTAGCTAACTCTTCTTAGATGGCTCTCCTTCTTCCACTCAAAGGAGGTATAAAAAGAGATAACATAATTAAAGTTTCTCTCATCACTTTAAAAACAGAATATACTACCATTCTGGCAGCCCAGAAAGACAAATCTGTTCATCACAGGGAGTCCTGGGAAATAAAGTTGCTTTGTGTCTGATTCCTATTTGGGAAGTTGTAAAAGGAACGCCCATCAGCACAAGGTAGGATGTTGAACATCAGAGAAATGGCACGTCACCCTGCAAGTGACTGTGCTTGGTGTCCAGTCCCTTCTCCTTAATTACCAGGCTTCCATTGCTTTTCATAAAAAGGCATGCCTTTTCTCCTGCTGATAAGTGCAATCTGAGTTCCCATTTTATTTGTGGCCTGATTTCAACAGTGTCCTCTTCTGAAGCCATGTCATCAATCATGCCTGACAAGCCTGAGGAGAAAGGGGGAGAAGAGAAGTTTGCTTTCTCATTTGGGGAGGCAGAGAGGTCACCAGCAACTTCAAGTTCTTTCAGCAGACTTGAAATTGCTGTCCAGAACTCTCTTTGCTCGTTATAGTGGAAAGAGAGCTGGAATTAGAATCCAGGGAACTGGCCTTGAGTTCTAGCTCTGTAGCTTACCAGCTATATGACCCTGTATAAATCATTTTTTTTTGCCATTCTCTGACCTCAATTTCTTCATTTGTTGAATGGAGACCAACTTCATAAGAGTATTTTTAGAAACTCACATAGAAAGGCACTGTGGTATGGTGGAATGAGCTTGGGAAGTAGACCGAGGACCTGAGTTCTGCTATTTACTCCCTTTCTATAGCTAGCTAGCATTTTGTAGTGCTTTAAGATTTGTAAAGTGCTGTGCATATATTAGGTAATTTTATCCTCACAACAACTCTGGGAGATAAGTACTCTTTAGTTCCATTTTACAGATGGAGAAACTGAGGCTATGAGAGGGTTTGTGGCTTTTCCAAGATTACAGAGCTAGTAAGTGTCTGAGGCAAGATTTAAATTCAGATCTTCCTCACCACAAGTCCAGGGCTTTTATCCACTGTGTCACCAGCAGCCTCTTAACATCTTCAGGCTTTAGCTTCCTCCTTTGTAAAATGAGGGGGCTAGGTCATATGACTTTTAAGGAACCTCCTAGTCCTATATCTATTATCCTTAAGGGTATGGACTAAATCTTAAAGTACTACAGGGATGTTGAGTTTTTATTTCCTTCCTCACCTTTTCTCTTATATTAATGAAGGATAATTTTTAATTTGCTAGAAACATACTTCAAATACACAGCACCAGAAGATATTTTTTGGGTCTAGCAATAGTAATAGCAGGCAGCTAGAGGGCACAGTGGATAGAGAGCTGGGTCTGGAGTCAGGAAGATTCATTTTTCTGAGTTCAAATTTGACCTCAGACACTTACTAGATCTGTGACCCTGGACAAGTCTCTTAACTCTCTTGCCTTAGTTCCCTCATCTGTAAAATGAATTGGAGAAGGAAATGGCAAGCCACTCCAATATCTTTGACAAGAAAATCCCAAAAAGGGTCACAAAGAGTCAGACACCACTGAAAGTGACTGAACAACCATAATAGTAATAGCACTACTACTCAATTGGCATTTAGATAATGTTTTTTTTTAAACCCTTGTACTTCGGTGTATTGTCTCATAGGTGGAAGATTGGTAAGGGTGCGCAATGGGGGTCAAGTGACTTGCCCAGGGTCACACAGCTGGGAAGTGGCTGAGGCCGGGTTTGAACCTAGGACCTCCCGTCTCTAGGCCTGACTCTCACTCCACTGAGCTACCCAGCTGCCCCCTAGATAATGTTTTAAGGTTTAAAAAGTGCTTCACATTCATCATTTCATTAGATCCTCATAGCAGCCCTTACAAGTTGTTATATTTCAGAGCAGTTAACTGAGAGAGGTTAAGAGATTTCCGCTTAGTTCAATTAATTCATATCTATACTTATCTTAAACCTGTAGCCCAAATCCTCCTTTCTTGTTCTGAGGACACTGAGAGAGGGACTGAAATAAGCATAAGAATCATGGGATTTAAAACTGGAAGGGACGTAGTGATGAGCTAGTTAGATCCTCTCAAGCATTACCAGACCTGAGATGAAAATGATTAAAGTCAAGTTATTGCACAGAATGTCATGACTCATATGTGTAATGTAGAACATTTTTTGAAAAAAAAAAATAACTGGGATCCAGGCCCCTAGGTTCCTACAATCTCTCTCAAGTGGGCTTAGACATAATTTGTTTCTAATTTTCTTGGCTAAAACTTTCTTTTGCTTTCTATATATTTCCAGTGCTTAACCCAGAGCCTGGCATATAGAAGGCACTTAATACATTCTTGTTGACTGATAGGATGATATCTAACCTTAAACTAGACAGCTAGTCCATTAACTGACTCAACCTATTGCACTGGAGATATCTATTTATGTTGGAGGAGATTATCTTGGCCTTCCTTCTACTCCCACCATCATTTTTGCCTCTTCCATAATTAGATATGTGACATCCAGTGATTCTAGTTAGAAATTCTTGGTCTCATAGAACCAGGAACAGACTGATGATAAAAATGGATCAGGGGCTCAAGTGTTTTATTGGATGACATGCCTGAATGAGGAAGACAGAGAAAGACCCCAAATCTGAATCAGGTCCAAGATATGAATTACTGCATTCACAAATTCAGAAACAAGACATATTCATAGAATCATAGGAGTTTAGAGTGGACAGAGACCTTTATATTCATAGGTTAATTTTCTCATTTTATACAGTTGTGGGTCTAAGAAAGGTTAAGCCATGGATTCTTTCTCTCTGAGATTTTTTAGCAGAGTCTTTGGTTTGCACTGGGGCAGGTTTGAGGTAGAAGCCAGTCTGTTACTATGGTGATTTGTCTGGGGAAGCAAAGGAACTGAGATGATATTACTGACAAGAGAGATCCAGGAACCAACACCAGATAATACAGGCAGAGGTTCAAGTTACAGGGAGTTGAATAACCCTCAGGATTAGGAGGCTGAGTTAATAACAACTAAGAGTCATTGTTTTACCTTACAGAATTAGGACTCAGGGGCTACTCTCTTTATAGATACCACCTATGCTCCCTTTTACTTCTACAAAGGCCTCACAGCTTTTGTGGTGACAGCAGGCTTAGATACAATCGGTCTCTCCTTTATGGTGGGCACTTGTACACATTCTGAAGGTGAATGACACATACGGAATCAGGAACATGGAGAGTCCTAGTTCAGTCATCTATTTCTGTAGCCCTTACAATTCCTCTTGTCCATCAGCACCATTAAGAGAGGTTTTGCCAAGTCAATAAGTACTTATGAAGTGCCTACTTAAGGTACTTATAATTCTTGCTAGTGGTAGTTGAAAACAGGGACAGTGATATGAGGTGTAAGGGATTGTGAGGGATGGAAAGAATAGAGAGGAGTTGAACATCTGAGAAAAATAGTTTGTTTCTGGTGAAAATTATTTTTAAAGCAGAATTCAGCCCCCTTCTAACTTCTGTTTCAGTTTCTATTAAGGGCATCATCTTCCTTCTGTCACACAAGGTCATGATCTAAGAATGATACACAATATTTCATTTTCTATCCCTTCCCACATCCAATTAGTTGCCAAATTCTGTTAATCTAACCTCATCATTTCGCATGCATTCACCATTTCTCTCCACTCACACTCAAACCAAACTACTCTAGATCTTCATCACCTCTTACATGGATTATTGCTGTGACCTTCTAATAGATTTCTTTTGTCCAGTCTCTCTCACTTTAGGTCTATCATTCATGCAACTGCAACACTATTATTTCTAAAAAGCACAAATGTGGTTATCCACTCCCCTTCCCAGGAAGCTTCAATAGCTTCCCCTTGCTTTAGGATAAAATACAAACTCCTTTGTTAGATATCTAAAGCCTATTGCTATCTAATCCCAGCTTGTTTTTCCAGGCTGATTATCTATAACTCCCTCTCAAAACTATTTTCCACTCAAACCAGTCCAATTACTATTCTTCATGAATAGCCTTATGTCTTTGCACAGGCCATATGTAGAATGTTATCCCTCTTCTTAAATTTCCTCAGTCACTTCAAGGCCTACTTCAAATGTCACTTTCTTCAAAAGTCATTTCCTAATTCTCTTGTTAGAACTTTATATTCTCTACCAAAATCACTAGCAACTTATTTGGTGTATAGCTGTGAGTATATTATTTCCTCTTGGCATAATGTATGTTCCTTGAGGGCAAGAATTGTCTTGTCCTTGCATCCCCAGTACTTGAAACAGTGCCTGACATGGAGAGTTGATTTTTAAATGCTTCCTAGGTGAATAAAGCCTTGGACTCGAAGTGAAGAATGCCTGAATTAGAATCCTGCTTCATTTGCTTATTGATTGTACAACCTAGGAATTGTAGGTCCAGTCCTATACTGGATTTAACCTGTCTCAGTCTAGGTTTCCTTGTCTGTAAAATTAGAGAGATGGACTTTATGGCCTTTAAGATTTTTTTCAGGTTTATATCCATGATTGGATATAATGTTTTGATTGATTGCATATGTTTAGTAAGGCAAATCAGTTATCCTGATGGTAAATAGTACAGGGAGGAAGATGCTATTCTAACATGTGGTAATTATCTGCCCCATCTAGCTCATGAGTGGTAAAGAGAAGAAAGTTATATATACTTTTTGGACCCTAGGATGAAGTTTAGAAGAGGCTGACCAGACAGTTAAATGAACTGAGTCTGCCATTGAAGGAAAGTTGAATAAGAGTTTAACTATTTTCTAAAGCAGTGACTTCTCCGCATCTAGATGTAATGATTAGGGAATTGCTTAAGGCAGTGATGGGCAAACTGCAGCTTGGATCTGGCCCATGGGGAATAGTTTGCCCATCACTGTTCTAAAGGATTTGGTATTTTTCTAAAGGAGGATAGTGGGAGGAGATGGGGTGGGGAGGGACTACAGGATAGGAAGAGGATCATCTTTTTAAGAGTGTTTACCACCTTCGTGCTTTTGCCCTGAGCTTAAGCCAGAGCCAGGTTTATAGAAGAGTCCAGTGTCATTGAGGATCACATTTACTGTGGTCTGGGGAGAAGCCATGGAAGGTACTTATGAAGTCCTCGGTCTAGGAAGAAACTACAGTTACCTGGAAATAATAGCTGATGTCATATCAACCCTGGGCATCACAGAACGTCCCAGGAGTCAGATTATCTCCAATAGAATGTATATTTATTTAGAAAAGGGATTCCCCCCCCACCTCATTTATATTCTTGTCACTTAGCACAGTGCCTGGCACATAGTAAATGATTAATAAATACTTAATCACTGACTAATCTGGTGGAATATCATCTGCATTATCTCATGACTAGCTACTTGCCTAACACAAGGATATCAAGAGGGTAGACCTATGGTTTTACTAGTGTAGGGAACTTCTGGTGAGGAATTCTCTTTTTCAGTGTAGATTGGTGTCTTCTCTTGAAATTATAGTCTTAAAGTATTGTCTAGGACATTGAAACACTAACTGACTTGCCCAGGTAATATAGTCAGTGTGTGGCAAAGGCAGAACTTGATCTCTGGTCCAAAGCCAGCTCTCTATTATACCACACTGCCTCTAATCATGGTCAACATAAACCATTTCTGTCCATCACGCCTTAGGATTAAAATATAAACACCAGTGTGTGTGTGTGTGTGTGTGTGTGTGTGTGTGTGTGTGTGTGTGTGTGTGTGTGTATGTGGTTTAGTGGAGATGGATTCTCTTTCTTAAGTGTGTTAAGATCTCATGTAGGTAGATAAAACAGGCCTGGTTGGAGGTGATCTTCAAATTTTCACTAGTGCTACCCGCTTAATTTTTTCTTTTTTTTTTCTTTCTCTGGCTATGAAGAGGGATGGCAAATCCCTCATGTCTCCAGAACCCAGGTCTGTGTGGCAGAGTGTCAGCTCATGAGTTCTATTGTCCTTGAAATCCAGAAATTGAATAAACTAAAAAGGGTTTAATAGATGATTTCTGGTTGAGCTTTTAGGTTTTATGATGATGCTTGAGACTTCAGTGGTCTACTGGGACAAGTCAGTACTGAGATCCTTTGAGATATTGGCACTAGGTATTGAAAGTGACCTTATTCATAAGCAAATCTTCCTCCTACACTATATAATTATCCTCAAATGCTGATAATTTTAATGAAAAGAAAGCTCATGGGTAATCTGTGATGGACTGACTTTTGATAGAGGAAGGCACAACTCCTAAGACAATGCTAGAGGCCTTTTATTATGTGGTAGTGTGTATTAATTGCTAGACCGGGAACAAAGAAGACTTGTGTTTGAATCATGCCATGGATATTTACTAGCAGTATGATCATGAGCAAGTTATGATACATTTTTGAGCCCCAATTTCCTTATCTCTAAAATAAATTTGTTGAATTAATATATAGAAAGTGTTTTATAAACATTAAAGCACTAAATAAATATCAGTTAATTGGGGTATCAAGTTGTGGAAAATGAATATCAAATGAGAAATAATTTTCTCTTTGGTCTCCCCTGAAAAGTTTTATTTTAAAGCTTAAATAGCCTCTCCTCCAGTCTATGATACTGGGTTAGGTCCTTCCTTCTAGACTACAATTCCATGAGTATCTTTGGAAAGACTATATCTTATCTTCATAATCTCCCCTAACTAAAGCTTGGTGCTTTGTACACACTAGGTGCATAATAAATGTTTGATGAATTGTTAGAATTTCCAGAAAATCAGGAGAGGGGCAGTCAAGGAAGATAAATCCATGATGAAAAAGCAATATTATCTGAGGAACCAAAGGACTGCTGTGGTTGATTCATGGCCATGAGACTATTCATATTAGCATGTTATGTGTCCCTTCTAGGATTCAATATTTAGCCCCTTGAGGACTATGTGTCCCATGTATTCCTTTTCTTCCTGTCAAAACTGCTATTTTTCTAGCTTTTCATACAAGTAGTGCTCATGGAGCCATGCCAACATTGCTCACATCAACTGGATGTGTTATGTGCAGTCTGTAGGGTAGATCAAAATGTCATCTAGATTTATGATTACCCCCAGACTGAGGAAGACCTAGAATATGACATTCATGAATTGCTAAAAGTTGAAGATGTGTTACAGAGCTCAGAGAGCATCTATAGGCACTCAGATTGCCCTTATTGCATTTGAAGCAGTTTTCCATTTATCTATTTCACGAAAAATATATTAAATCATATATCCCTTTAAATTGAGTTCGGAGAAGGCCAAGGCACCACATCCTGGAAGAATAGGGGTATTGGTACCCCTACTGGTGATAGAGATTGTTGAATGTATCCATTTGGGAAGTTTATGGCTAGGAAATCCTGAAGGGTCTTAGACATTATAGCAAAACTTTTCATCTGGATTCCATAAACTCTCAAGGGTATGTGGATAGAGTTCAGAGCATCCATGAACTTAGGAAAAATTACATCTTTATTTCAGTATAATTTGTTTCTTTTTTAATCCAATGTATTTCATTTTATGTATTTAAAGCATTATTCTAAATAAAGGCCCACAGTATTCACCAGACTGACAAAGATATCCAAGACCCCTTCTTCTAAACACCGAAGTATGTATTTCATTAGTGTCAGTATTCTTGGTAATCGAGTTATCGATTTGGCTATGTGTATGATGAGCAGGATTGTGGCTTCCTTAACTTTAGTGAAATCGGTATAGCAGGAAGCAATGGCTGAGTTGTTAAAGGAGAAGATAGCTGGCAGTATCCCCAAAGTGCTGGGTACAATAGCTGAAGGCTATCTTCTGGATGCCAGGGTCATCTCCAGCTCACAAGTTCTTCCACCACTTTTCTCTTTCTGCCCCTATAGTATCACTAGTAAACTGGTAGAAGATGTTTTTTTTCCCAAATGACAGGTGCTAAATACAGATAATGTATGTTGAGGGTTTTTATTATTACAGGGAGTGGTAGGTAAGCAGTTGGTATGGTACAGTAGAAAAAAATCAGAGGACTTGGGTTCAAATCATACCATTGATCTTACCTGTATAATTGTATTAATTGACTGTGTATGTCACTTAATTTCATTGATGTTCAGTTCTTCATCTGTAAAAATGAGTAAATTGGATTAGATGGCCTCTGACACACTTTCAGCCCTACATCAATGAAAGAAGGAAGGAAACAAGCATTTATTAAGTGTCCACTTTATTAAACATTCTGCAAAAATTATCTCTTTTATTTCTCACAATAATATTTAGAGGTAGGTATTATTATTCTCATTTTACAGGTGAGGAAAATAAGGCAAAAAAGTTAAATGACTTGCCCAGGGTCACATATCTAATAAGTTTCTGAGGCTTCAAAACTCAGGGCTTCTTGGCACCAAATCCAATACTCTATCCACTGTGCCACTTAGCTGTCAGAAATTATGATTCTGTGACCCTACTCCTTCAGGGCCATTGAAAGGGCTATAAAATTCAGATATCTTGGAATTTACCCAGAATTTAATTCCAGAAGGTGCAAAAGTTGAATATTTTATACCCCAGGAGCTATAGATTGTCCCAACACTTGGGAATGGGTTTGGTCCATATGGAATTTGCTTATTTTCTCTTTCCTCCAGCCTCTTGTACCCTGAATATGGAATCCTACGTGACAATAGCTTTCCTCTCCACAGTAAAGAACAATCTCTTCCCTAGATGGAAAAGGCCTTTTCCAAAGGGATCAAATGAGAGTTGGCCTTGTCCAACTGTCTAGACTCTTTTGGGTTGAATATGAATGACTTTTTTTGAATGTAGATGTGTGTTGAGGTATAGATTGGACGTTATAGAACAACTAGTCTGGTTCCTGACAGGAATTGAGTCTGTTCTTAAAAACAAATACAATGTAGTTTCAAATGGGCAGTCATGTGGTGACTACCATTTTTGTAAGTTCTTCTCTAATTGGGTCCATGACTCCCTAGAAGGAGTTCTTAACTTGGGATACTCAATTTTTTTTATGTTTAGATTTTTTATATTTCAGTATAATTGGTTTCCAAAGGATTATTGCTTTATTGCTTTATTTATTTAAAAATGAAAAAAGATCCATCAGCTTCACCAAAAAGTTAATGGGTTCCATCATACACACACACACACACACACACAGCCTGGAGAAATTAATCCATCACAGAAATTAAACTGTAAGAGAATGCAGCCTAATTCCATATGAGGCCATCACTCAAAAGAATTACAAAGATGTTTTACAATGGATCCCTTTCTTTGTCTAAGTTTCTAAATCCATCTTGTAGCTCTGGCTCAGATTGAATCTTCATGTTTGAGTTCTAAGATAAACTTCTTGAAGTGTTCCAGTAGAGGGCTATCTTCAGTCACAAATCAGGTTGCCTACTGAACTTTGATGAGTGAGAAAGCACAAAACATGCCTTCATCTGCTCAGTACTGAGATCCTGGGGCCAGAGCTTGAAGAACTGGCTGCTGTGGCCCCCCAATCTGGGCAGTTCTTTTATTTGGCTGCAAAGCTTCTCTGGCAGATTTAGGAAGTTGGCCAAAGCCTGGGAAGCACATTCCCATTGTCGGTGGAGCCAGAGCTTTTTGTCCTTTACTGTGACCACCTGGGCTTACAGGCTGGCATTTTCAATTAGGAGATCATCCAGCTGGGTCTGGAAGAACAGCCCCTCTCCACTGTTGCACTCTTATTTCTACTGGCAGTAACTTGTAGGGAGATCATGAGGTCTCCATTCTAGGCTGTCAAGTTAGTGGGGTTGTGGGTCTTGTAGTTTTTTGGGGGAGGGAAAATGTTGTAGTGGGTTGGAAGAACAAGACCATGACAAATGTTTCTAGGAATCTCTGGATTCTGAATTTCAGGTCAAGTGCATTATTATGGAGATCTATATAGAGAATCTGCAATCCTGAGATGAAGTTACTAAAAGGAAATCTAGGAACACACTGGAGGATGGAGAATATCAACAGGTTCAAGGAATAGGAAAGAAAGTACTTTTGGCTTTTAGGTGATTCAATGAATCTAGAAAAGGAATATCTTAAAGAGAGTCATATTTAGGCTCTATGTAATGAATAAGCAAACAAAAAAAAACCAACATGCAAAAACAAACAAATGACCCAAAGCAAACCAATTCTCTTTCTTAATAAGTAGAGCCAACCAAAAGTGAAAGGTTTTCTTTGGGAAGTATTGGGTACTCAGTCACTAGATGATCACTCACAGTGGAGGTCATAGAAAGGATTCTTATTCAGATAGAAGCTGAATTAGATAAACTCCATAGTCTTCCAGCTGTGAGATTGTGTAATTCAACAATTCTCTAAAAACCCTCCAAAGCAAGATGGAGACACTGCAATAACTGGTTGGTGTACATTGTTTACCCAACTAATTTCTGAGATTTTTTTCTGATTCATGGATGCTATCTTGACTTGACCATATATTAAGTGCACTTTATAGCCACAGCATAGAGAGAAATTAGGGCATTATGACTTATCCATTAGAGAGGCAAGAACCAGACATAAAAGAGTAGAATAATGGCGGAGGTAGAAAATTCAGGCTAACAAACAAAAACCAAGGAATGTGCAGGAATTGAAAGATCAGGATGGAACAATCAGAATTGATACTAGGTGTCAGCTGAAATGAGGAATTTGAATTATCAAGGTAACTGAGTCTCAGAGATCAGGTACTGAGAGTCTTTGGTGATAGGATGCAAATCCAGCATAGCTGACTTAGTCTGACCAGGCATTTGAGAAAGTCCAACTTAGATTGCAATAGGAACTTTCTTCTGGTAAATCCTAAGAAAATTGTTATCTATCCTGAATGAGGAAGAAAACATGAGTTAATTATAAGGGAGAAATAGAACCGGAACTAAATGACTCAATGTAGCTCACAGGCTAGTAGTATGGCAGACAAAAGATGAAATAACTGAGGAAACAAAGGTTTGAGCTTCCAGTCATTTCAATTTATTAAGCAATGCATGTCAATTACCTAATAATTAGCCAAACAAAAGGACCAGTTGCCTTTCCCAGCTTTGGCACTGGACACTGAATACAGAGGGAGATGTATTTTTATAAATTAAAAACAATTAATCAAATAAGGTGAATTAATTAAAAGCAAACCGTTAACTGGGACACAAAATTAGGGAATCATTTCTAATTGGAGGGAGGATTTAGGACTTTAAGCTGAGAGAAGACAAGTGAATTGGTCCAGTTTCCTGAAGTAAAAAAAAAAAAAAAAAAGGTGTTCCACTTTGCAGCAGTTGGTTTTTGTTTGCTGAAGCTAAACAAACAAACAAATTGAACTATGCTGGTGATTGGAAAACAGAAACACATTCCACTGTAGGACCCATCCTTGTTGCCTTTATAGCTTGATAGGACTTGTTAGAAGTAATCCTCAATAGGCATAGCTCTGGGTAAGTCAAGGTTCCCTACTTCCCAGCTAAAGCTTTACAGAAGAATAAAAAGAATAACTATTGTTACAATATATAATCATATTGACTTTATATATTTATGACTACTAGTTCAGCTAAAGATAAAATCAACCTATAAATTAGGAAGAATCTGGCTTGGTTGAAGGGCAAAGGCTTGAGAAGAGATCAACAATAAAGTAATAATCAACATGGTAATTAAATGTTTATTAATACCCTATAATGTACAAGGCACTTTCCTAGGTTCAGTGGGGGAGACAAATATTAAACATAGGATCATAGGGCTTGGAGCTGGTAGGAACTGAAGAGATCACATAATGCAAACCCCTCATTTTATAGATGGAAAAACTGAGGCTCTTGCCTGTCATAGGATCATAGATCTCAAGTGCAAAGAGTCTTGATAAAACTGAAGTTCAAGGAGGCTCAAGGCCTTATCTATGATCATACAGGTAAGTATCTGAGGTGGGATCTGACTTCAAAGCCAGTGCTCTAACCTCTGTACAAGGCTGCCCTAACAAATCCATAATGTTGTTCAGAGTTAAAAATACATAAATAGATCAAATAAACATAGAAGGTAATGTTACTTGAGCTATTACTAGGCAATAGAAGAATAATTGCCAAATCATTATCAACACATCATCTTAATTTTCAACATTATTATTAAAAATGAACAATTATTGAATACCTATTATGTAGCAGACCTGATGGTATAAGAGAGAAGAGACTTGAGATTGGTGAAAGGAACTCTAGATGTAGAAATAGAGAGTCAAAACATGAATCCTAGCCCTTCTGTGTGACATTAGGCAAGTCACTTCTCCCTGGGCCTTTTTTTTTATTATTGAAGAGCTTGGATTAGATGAAAAAATCCTGTGTAGTACCTCATCTGTGGTCTTATTATATAATGATCTTTCTGAACTCTAGGATCCTGGAGTCATTTTCCTGGAAAATGTCCTTGAGTTAGAAGTTGAAGGACAATGTTCAGACAAAAAGGCAAAGAAAGGAAATTTCCGTTCAGGGATAGCCTAAGGAATGACATAGAGGCTAGGGGATGAAATGCTTTTTTTTTTTTTTTAGAACAATGGATACACCAGGATATTATTCATCTAGTTAAATATGAATTAAATGTAGGTAAAAAGTTCTGATGTGTTTTCTGTAATTCCATATCATTTTACCTTGAAATTGCCAGCCTGAAGCCACAATTGCATCTCCTCCTTTCTCTTCCTGACTTTGTTTCTTTACCTTCCAGACTTTAGAACCATACCTTCTCTACTGTCCACTCATTTTAGAACTTCCCTCCTTACTCTGGATGGCACACCTTGAAATATCCCTCTCTAAGGCCTGCCCCTTCTCTCTTTGGTGAGTTCCTCCTGGAGCTTCCATTTTGTGGAAGAGCTTGGGACAGGCTTCCTGCCTCCATCCTCTCCCCTCCTAGCATTTCATCTCTCTTTTCTGTATTTCTCTTCATTCGAATGTAAGCTCCTTGATGGCAAGGATTATCTTTTTCTAATCCATCCTACTTCCTGACCTGACTCTCTCCCATAATATATACTCTGCAATCCAGTAACTTTGACCTTCTTGCTTTGCCTTGCAAAAAGATACCCCATTTTTGGGTTGGATCATTTTCACTGACTGGCCCCAATGCCTTGGACTCACTCCTTGTTTCTGCCTCCTGGCTTCCATCAAGTTCCAGCCTTTCCAAATCCCCCTTAATTGTAAGACCTTCTCTCTCCTGAATATCTCCAGTCTTGTAAATAGTTTGTTTGTATAGAATTGTTTACTTGTTGTCTCCACCATTAGACTATAAGCTCTTTGAGGGGGAAGAACTTTCTTTTGCTTTTCTTTGCATCCCCAACATTTAATGGAGATCTTGATACGTACTAGGTGCTTTATAAATGTTTATTGATGGACTGACTAATGTAGCCGAGCTTAGTTATACAATGAATGGTGAGTCTATACTGATAGGCATAAGAACTACAGAAATAAGATTCTTTTTGATCATTGAAATGAAAAAAAAATAGTCAGAAGCCCAATGACTCAATTAATCAACACACACATACATACACACACATCCAACATTACTAAATACCTTCTATGCGCAATGCACTATGCTGTGCTCAAAGACAAAAGTGCAATTTTCCATACAATCCCTTAGGCATACATATAGGTATAGGAACTGGACCTTGAATTTCATTGATATAAGGGACCCTTGGATGAGGAAATTCCCTTTATCATTGCAGGTTGGTAGCTTCTCTGCAACTCGCAGTCATAGGATATTACAAGAGGTTAAGTGACTTGCCCAAGATCACACAGATAGTTTGTATGTAAATGGTGTCTTGAATCCAGATCTTGACTCTAAAGTAAGCCCTCTATTAACTATGCCACACTATCTTTCTAAAAACATAGGAATAGATAGATAGATACTGATTACTTGGAAAATAAATACAGAACTATCAAGTAGTCAGAAAACTCACTCTTTAATCAGGAGGATAAGATAATGGTTAAATATTCTGGCCACCACACAGTCATGGGCTAAATACCATCAGAGCTAAAGGCTCTGGGAATCTGGAAACCATACCCCTTGGAGAAAACACAACTCAACGTCCACTCCTCCCTGGGAGAGAACATTGTGCCAAGTGTCAACTCCCCTGGAAGAAGACACATCCCTTCGTGCCAACTCCAAAGAGATACTGAACCTGAGAGTCTCTTTATATTCTTTTGGGAACTCTACAGAGACTAACCATAAACAGGTGTGTAAACCTCCTAACATTCAGCAGCTACGGTATTAGGGAATGGTCAGCTGTAACAAATTAAAGACAAAGGTCAAACTCAGGAGCTGGGCTTCCGGAGAGGAAACTTTCATCCAATAAAGAAGCCTCCAAAACAAAAGGTGCTTAACATTCAAACCAAAATAGGGGTACTTGGCACTGGAATTTCTCAAAGGTAAGGGTAAACTGAGTCATCCAAAAATCCACATTTACAACACATATACAGATAGACACGTAGATGGTATTTTGAGGGCAAGCTCATGTCCTCTGCTCTTTTGGAGGACATTCAAGTCCAAAGTTCCATTTAAGAGGATGCCCCTAAATTATGAGTATCATCTCAGGTTCAGTTCTGGGGAGGAAGGATAATGTTATGCTTCATAGTTCTTTTTTGTTTGTTTGTTTGTTTTAAAGAAATCAGATTAAGCCTTCAGTTTTATAGAAGAAGAAACCGCATACCATCAAGACGAAGTGAGAAGTCTAACTTGATCTTCCTGACTTTCAAGCCGTTCTGTACCCCAAAATCACTTTATTTCCAACCACTCCCCAATATATAACCTTGATTGCATGGACAGCCTATTCTCTTGTTGATTTTTGACCCTTTGACATGTTATTTCCCCAGTGCAGAATGCCTTAACTAATTCCTTGTGAATTAATGGCAAGATATTCAGGGACTCCCTATTAAGAATGGTTTCTCAATCACATTACCTTTCTTAGGAGAATATTCATCCTGACCTTAAGCATTCTTTCCATACCCCACCATGCTAATAACTTTGAGCGCATCTTAATAACTTAATCCATCATTAACTAAAGCCTCTTTGGTAGCATTTTTGGAGGGCTGTGCCTGTTTGATGTATTGTACCACACTCAGCCATGACAGTCCTATGATGCATTATGTCACTCAATATTTCTACCCTAGAACAATAAATTAGAAATTTGAGACGCTAGACGCTTATTCCTTCTCCTTCTTGCTTTTCTTTTTTCACTGACAAAGAAGTAGGAGTGTTTCATCCTAGGAAAGTCACCTTAGGTCAGGTTGATGCTTTTTAAAGGAAACTGCCTGCATGTCTATGGGTAAGGTACAATATCTGTGACTATTTTCCCCACCTGCCAAAATGAAATATGCATTTTTATCTTTATAGGGCTGTTATATGGATTGGAGGGCAAGAGATGAGATGGCCTTGTTCAGTGAGGGGAATGGAAATGCTGTCCCCAAAGATTTAATGTAGAATTTTGGGAAATTAAGCTGAAGAAGAAGAAAGAGAGTGAGGTCCAGGTGAAGTGAGCATATGTTAAAAGTGGAGACTTACATGGGTAAAGGGAGTTGCAGCAAAGAGAGTTGGATTAGGAGGTACTGCCAAGAGCAGAACTCATCTAGTATAAACTATGAGCATGGTGAGGTTCAAATTAAGGTATGGGGTAAATAAGAGGAGAGTGAAAGGACCATTTTGTGATGGAACTGAGAAAAGAAAAAGGAGAAAATAATTCTAAAAACAAACAGGGAGAGAAGGAAGGAACTTTTTCTAATACTCCTTTACAAGGCCCTAGAAAGGGGAAAAAAGAAAAACAGTTTAGAGAAAGGAAAAAAAAAATCATGCCAAACCACTGAAAGGTAAGAAAATGGAAGAGAAGGAAACTCTAATTATGGGGCAATGGCTAGAGATTGAACATATATTAAGCATTTCCTATGTTCCACACATCATAGTAAGTTCTCAAGAGAGTAAAACAAGAAAACAAGACAATCTCTACTCTCAAGGATCTTGTAATAGGGAAGGACAAAATATAAAGGGAAGCAGGAATGGCGGGGGGGGGGGGGAGAATTGAGGGCTGAAGTAGCTGGTAGAGAAGTGGAACAGACAAGAGGGAGCTGAAAATAAACACTGTGTGTGAGACTACTCCAGATACGGTAACACTGGGGCAGCAACTCATTGATCAGTTGAACGAACCTCATGGCAGAATTATCCTTAGATGGGTAAGGTAGCTGGTATAAAGGTGGGCTTGGTAACAGAAGTACTTATTTTAAAAGTTATGTAAAAATACCAGCTTTAAATTTTTTCCCTCTTATCTTCTTCCTCCCTTTGAAAAAGCGAGGACAATTAAATCTGTTATATATAATCTGTTATATATAATCAAGCAAAACAAATTCCTGCCTTAGCAAAGTCTAGAAAAATATTTTAATATGTACCCTGAGTCCCTCACTTCTCTAAAAGAATGTGGGAACATGTATGATCCTGAGTCCTCTGGAAGTGTGGTTGGTAATTTTGTGAGTTGAGATTCCTTAGTCTTTCAAAGTTGTTTATCCTTACAATGCTATTATCATTGTGCAAATTGTTTTCCTGGTTCTGCTCACTTTGCTTTACATAATTTCCAACAAGTCTTCCCAGGTTTCTCTGAAACCATCCTCTGCATCATTTATTACAGCTTAGTAGTATTCTATCACATTCATATACCAAAACTTGTTTAGTCATCTCCACTATGGGAAACAGAAGTACTGGATTTCTGGATTTGGAAATACAAGCTCTGCATTCGATTCTTAGTTAAACCATTCATTAGGTATCTGACTATGGACAATTCCCTTAATCTCTCTGAGTCTGTTTCTTTATCTGCAAAATGGGAATTAAAATATTGTACTAAAGCTAACCTTGCCTCACAAAGTCTTTACAGGGTCAAATGAGATAATAGATGCAAAGTGTTTTGGCAGACAAATTGCTACATAATTGTAAGAGATGATTAGGGACCAAGACTCATACTTATTCTTTCATCGTTCAGGTTTATGTAGCCTGGCTTCTAATTTCATCGCTGAACTGAAATTTATCTCTAAAATTACCAATGATATTTAATGTTCAAATATAAATACATTTTCTCGGGTCTTGTTTTTGATTTTTCTGTAGATATTGATGCTGTTGACTAGTCTTTTCTCCTCTTTCCTCTTTAAATTATCATGATCCTGTCAGTAATTCAATAAATATTTATTAAATGTATACTATGTACCAGGCACTGTACTAATCATTGGGGATACAAATACTGAAAAGAAAGATAGGCTTCACACTCAAGGATGTTTACAACACACAAAGCCAGGTTGGGGAAGATAACTGAGGTCTCAAAGGCATGGTGGAGAGGTCCAAAGGACAGAACTCTGGTGGCATATGAAGAGATGGTGCTCTGTGCTCCTTCCTTAAATGGAATTTTTGAAGCTCATTGCTTTTAAAGCAGTCTTTTGGCTCTCTTCCTATCTCTCTGGATATTCCTTGGGTACATTCACTGGTTCATCATCCTTATCTCACCTCCTAACTGTGGGTATACCTCAAGGATCTGGTCTGTACACTCTCTTCACTCTTTGTACTCTCTTAAAATGGCCTCATCACCTCTTATATCTTCAATTATCTATGCAATGAGTGAAAGATTTTGTACCTATCCCAAGTCTCTTTCCTGAGTTTGAGTACTGTACTGCCAATTATCTATTAGACATTTCAACATGGATATTCAATAAGCACTTCAAATTCAACATGCCCAAAATGTGTCTCATTGTTTTTCCCCAAACTAAGTAAAAGTAATAATACAGTATTCTCATTTGAAAGTGCATGCAATATTTCACACCTGTAGTGCTTCCATCTTTTTATCTTCTTAAAAATATAATTAAGAGAAATCTATTTTCCTCAGTCTGTTATCCTATTTCTACTAAAACAAAATAAAAAACCCAAACTTCTTGCAACAAATATGTGCAGTCAAGCAAAACAAATCCCTTGGTGGTTTCATATATCATGGATCTTACAGCTTTCAATATTGTTTGGTTTTATGTTTTTTTTTTGAGGAGGTATGTTTAATTATTCTCCTGGTTCTACTTTTTTTGTTCTTTATCCATATCTAAAAATCCTCAGAATTGCTATATTATATAATATCAATGATATAAAAGTAATTATTCATCTGCTTGTTTGCTTCACTCAGTATCAATTCCTATAAGCCTTTACATGTTTTTTTTTTGAAATTGTGTATTTCCTTATTTTTAGGTAATGACAGTGGCAGGATTTCAACCCAGGTCTTCTAGTCTTCTGATTCTAAGTCCAGAAGTCCTTCTGCTATATAAGATTTCTAAGTTATGCATGCTTATGGGGAAAGAGAATCAAATATATATATATATATATATATATATATAT
>NC_058131.1:176576247-176584391 GCF_016433145.1 Gracilinanus agilis | reverse complement strand
GTGTATTGATTTATAGGTGGAAGATTGGTAAGGGTAGGCAATGGGGGGCAAGTGACTTGCCCAGGGTCACACAGGTGGGAAGTGTTTTTACATCAGTTCTTGTATTCTTTCCACCATACCACTTAGCCTCTGGTAATTCATTCTTCCACAGACCTGTGAGCTAATCTTACATTGTTGTTATTTAAAATATTGCAAAATATAAGAGTTGGGAGCGACTTATCAGGTCATCTAGTTGAGCTCCTTCTTGAAGTATAACTCCACTCAACAACATCTCAGACACATCCAGCCTTTTTTTGAACACTTAAAGAAACAGGGTAAACTAGCATCTCATAGGCATTCTGTTCCTTTATGGAACATTACTATTCATTAAAAAGGTCTTTTTTATTGTGAGCTCAAATTTCACTCCCTGTAACTTCTACCCATTATCTTTTCAGTGAAACAGAATATCTATTCCTTCTTCCACATGCTATTTCTAACATGTCTGAATTCAATGATCCTACCCTCCCCAAGTCTTTTCCTCTCTAGGCTAATATTCCTAGTTCATTCAAGCATGATTTCCACCCATTATCATAACCAGCTTGTTTGCTTTCTATTGGGCCTGCTTATAATTTTTAAGCATATATTTTGAAGTAAAATTTCACTATATGGAACACAGTGATCCAGTAAGGTCTGATTAGCATAGACTAAGGTAAGGCTAGCATATCCATTGTTTTAAAAAGGACCTAGTCTTTGGTTTTTATTATAAATTTTTTTAATTCTTCTATTTAATAAAATCCAAGGCTGTTTAATAATAAGAAGGTCATTTCAAATATTTTCATTCCTAATTTTGATGAGTTATTTTTAAAATTACTTTATTAGGATTAGAGTCTGGACTTATGATTATATTGTTATAGAGAGGTCCTAAGACTGTGTTGGTTAACCTATGGTATGTGTGCCAGGGCATGCCAGAGGGGCTATTCCCTTTCCCCTCTCCACTTGCACCTGAAGACATTTCTCACATTACCCACCCCTCTGTCCAGCAGTCCAATGGCAGCACTTCCTCCAGTCCCTGTCTGGGGTAAGGCAGTGGGGCTCACATGCAATGTGAGGGCTGTAGTTTGGGCACTGGGTCTCTAAAAAGTTCAGCATCACTGTTAGGGGAAGAAACTCCTTTTTATCAGTACAAGTCAGTATCTTATCTACAACTTTTAATCTTAGATATTTAAATAGGACAGTGAGAAGTTAAGTGACTTGCCTAAGGTCACACAATCAGTATATGTTAGAGTCAGAACTTGAACCCAGGTCTCCATGGCTTTGAGTTTAGGTCTCTATCTATAGTTTGCAATGCTGTTCTCACTTGATATTATTATGTTCACAAAATATTGAAAGGACCACAGTAACACATCTAATGTATGATTATGGGAAAATTTATTGAAGAATAAGAATTATACAAGATGACAAGGCAGAATAGATCTGCACCAGAAAGTCACATTATCATGAATGTTTCCAAGCATCATTCTTGCTGGTGGCAGCAAGTAGGAAAGAATGGTTAGGGAAGCTCTAATATCCTTTGCTCCTCTGCTATGTGGTGAGATGCCTTCTCTGGTAGTTTGACAACTGCACTATGATGAATGGCATTGTCTGCTTTAAGTTGTACCAGTTATAGTCATGGACAGAGACGTAGGATGCTGATCTTAAAACCAAAGGGACAATGAATCAGGAAAACAAACAAACAACACAGACACCAACAACTATGTTCATCAATAGCCAGGGGCCTGTGGTTAGCTTTTGTGTTCTCTCATCCAGGAAATAATTTGTCGCCTCAGCCCAAGGGACAAGGATTAATCTTCATCTTTCTCTAATACCAGATGCATGGTTCTTTAAGTCAGTTGAGATGTAAAATGTCACATATTTGGTGATAGAATCTAGAAGGCCAGTTGGCCAACTTAAGGCTCTCAGGTCCTCTTTTTCTTCCCCTTCATATTTTTGCACAAGTGAGAGTTTGGGCCAAATTTGCTTTCATGGACCCTGATAACAAATTCCTCATTACCTGAAGCACAGGCTCAGTTCCTAATCAATAGGTCTATAGGGAGAATTTATACACTGTAGTGGTTTATGTACAGGAGGGGAAGGAATGCATTTGAAAATAGAAAACCCATTCAGCATTTCCAGGGAGGAGGGGTGGCATTCTGGCAACAGGGACTTGATATACAGGGAGTAAAGAGTCAGAGTATCTAGAGCTGAGGGTTGGAGCTCTTAGTCTCCTTCCATCCTAAGTAGGGGAAGCCTAGTTATCAGCAAAGATCATTTTAAAAAAGAAAGGAAGGGAAAAATAAAGAAGCAAAACAGAAAACCTCACATTATAAATCTGCTCCTTATTGCTTATAGCTCCAGGGTGCCTTAAAAATCAACTTTTATTAGCTCCCTATTAGAGGATCATTTCCTTTATAATTTGATTATTAGAATGGGTACATTTGAAATCTACATTTCCATATAGATAGAACCACTGTTTTTATGAGTTTGGTACATTCTTAAAGAGACAGAGAGGCATTTTTTGCAGGTTCCTTATTTTTTCGAAGGAAGAGACAAGAATGTTATCTGATGAAACAATTCAGTTCAATTCATTTCTACTTAGCTCAATTCAACAACCATTTATTTAGACTAAGCAGTCCACTTTGACATTGCTACCAGTCTACCAGGTTTAATAGCTGTTAAATGCTGTATTCACAATACTATCATAATTTTTTTGATGACAAGATGAAGATAACCTACATAATCAGGTGGTTTTGGAATAGTTTGAAACTAACCTAATGAGGAGTGAATAAATCCAGTTAAATTAGCATTTATTAAGAACCTACTTTGTGCAAGTCACTGCCACAACCAGTTTATGCCCTTAGGAAGCTTATAATTTTCTGATTAATGTACAAATATCAACATGAATTACAACCTTTTGTTGAATGATCTAACATGCTGACCTTTTTCTGTTATGTTGAATATCTTTACAGAAGGCATTGATGGCATTTTTATTAAATTCACTAAAAATATGATAGTGAAGGAATAGATAATGGATTGGATGGCAGAATTGGAACCCAACCATACTGACAAGTTGAAAAGATCAGTTGAATCTAGTACAGTGAATTGAAAGAATGAAGGTTAAGTCCTGAATTCGGATTTAAAAACTTAAGTATACAAGTTTAGAATAAGGGAGATGTGGCTAAAAGAGGGATTCATGTGAAAAGGATTTGAGAGTTTTAAAATCAATTAATTAATGCTTTTTAAGCACTGAGTATGTACCAGTTGCTAAGTGGTAGGGATATAAATACAAAACAAAAAGATGACACTTGCCCTCAAGGTGCTTGTATCCTAATAATGGAAGATAATATATGAGGAAGCTGAAAAGCAGGCAGAGGAAAGGTACTAGATTCAGGAGCATGCTGGGAAAACTGAAGGAATCCCAAAACAGTGCAGGCAGGTGAGAAATGAGGAGACATTTTGATCTTAACTTCTTCCTTAAATGGAGGTTTGGCAGTTCATGGCTTTACCCTTTAATCAAGGGGAAAGAGGGTAGAGATGAGATGGGATAACAGAGCTGATGGGATATTGCAGCATGATTAAGTTTTGTTAATTGGGGATTGAAAGAAAAGTCAGGGGAGTCCCAAAGTAGAGTAGCCAGGTGAGGAATGAGGAGCAGGACTACAATGGGCTACAAGCTTAATGAAAATCATTAGAGTGATGTAGTATCCCGAATTTAATTGTTTTCTTAGGTTATATTGACTAAAATGTGTCCAGAATTAGGGAGGTGATAGACTCTGTATTTTGCTCTGGTTATCTTGTGTGAATCATTTTTTCTAGTTTTAGAGATCACATTTAAGGAAGAATATCCATAACATAGAATGGCTTCTTAGAATGGTCTGTGATCTTAAAAAATATTTTGATGACTATTTTAATATAATTGGTTTTCTTTGTCTCTATTTTATTTTATGCATTTATAAACACTATTCTGAGGAATCTATAGATGTCACCAGGTTGCCATAGGCATTTATGATAAAGAAAAGGTTAAGAACCCTTGACCTAGAAATAGTATTCAAAAGAGGATGATGAGAATGGTGAGGGAAGTGGAAACCATTCAGTTCTAAGGACCATTGAAGAAACTGGAGAAGAAAAGATTTAGTGTAACCTTATTTTCTGCCTTCAAATGCTTGAAATGCTATCATAGGAATTAAATTTTCTCTGGTTATTTTGGAAGGAAGAACCAAGAGCAGTTGGTTATAACAGTAAGACCAAGGTAAAATATCCTAATGAGTAAAGGTGCACAAAAATGGAATGGGCTGTGTTGTGAGGAAGATTAGGTACTAATTAATTAAGGATTAAGGTTGTTTTTACAGCTGTCATCAGAAGTTTCCTGTTATTGTATCATTACTCATCGTTAATGCCATAGAAAGGGATCAAATCAACCAACCAACCAACTGACCATCAATCAAAAATATTTAAAAATGTGTGTGAAATTGAAATATTTGACCTTTTAAATTCTAGTTATCATGATATAGTGGGAGAAATTGGAAATATGTGTTCTTGTCATGGATCTAACCCTTACTTTTGTTTGATCAGGACCAAGTCTTTTTCTTCCTTTGACGCTCAGTTACCTCATCTATGAAATGAGGATAATAATGCCTGTACTACCTACCACCCTTAGAGTATCTTTGTGAGTAGCATTCTTTATAAACTGAGAAGGATAGCAAATATGTGAAGAGGAGTGACAATGGTAGGATTGATGATGATGATAAAAATGATCTCTTTACAGAGGGTCATTTGTCAAATATTTAGAATGTGCTCAAAAACTAAGATAATATCTTATTATAGTCAGAATTTCTCTGGTACCTCATGAATGTCTATACTTTCCACCATTTCCCATCCACAATCTGATTTCTCCTAGTATGTGACTGGAAAATACCACCTCTCTTGAGATTCTCAGAGTGACAAGTGGAAAATTGCTCCATTACCAGAACAAGGGGAAATTAATCCCTTCCAGCACATGTTTTTTTCTTTTCTTTGGGCCATGAAAACTTTGAATTGAATGTGCAATAACGAGTAGGAAAAATTGATTAAATACAATCACATAAGAGCAGAATTGCTCCAAATTGATTTTGTTCCCTCCTCTCTCGCTAATTTTGTATCCATTTGATGTTGCTGGTGTGTATTCATTCAGAAGTTAATCCCAGAAAGTATTACAACAAGGTTTGGTTTCTAAATTTTCCAGGAAAAGAAAAGGTGTCACTGATGTTCTGATCATCCAGGAGTTAAAGTCAACTCTGCATAACTGGGGCCATTTGAATTCTAATGAAATCATATGTATAAAGCTTTTGGCACAGTTTTTGATACATAATACATTCTTTAGAAATTCTTACTCCTTACTATTTACATTTATTTTTCAGAGGCAGTATAGCAGAATAAAGTGAGTACTGGAGGTGGAGTCAGAAGAAATAAATTTGGATTTTGGCTCCATTGATGGGATCTTGGACAGAAAAATTTACAATTATGAACCTTAGTTTCTCCCTTAAGTGACAACTTCTATATTGAGAAGCAGTAATGAATAGTGCATAGAGATATATCCTCAGAGTCAGGAAGGTATGAATTCAAGTCCTGCATTGGACAGGTACAGGCTGTGTAATGCTTGATTAGTCACTTAACATCTTAGTGCTTTGGGTAACTCTTTAAATTATATATCAGGTGCCAATCAACCACAATAATAGTACAACACAACCACTGCCTCATCACTCCAACACAGTAACACACCACCACAGGATCAACATCACCATTACCACTACAACACAACACAATAGTGATAGTATTACCCAAATCATTGGGTTGTTATGAGTAACTGATTCTTATTCTTAAAACACTTCAGAAATGTAATTTGCTATGATTCAAGATTTTGGAACCAGAAATCACTATTTGACAAAAACTGTTGTGAAATTTAGAAAATTGGTTGGCAAAGACTGGGAGGTGACTAATGTCTTATACTATATACTAAGATAAGGCCAACATAGGTACATGATCTAAACATAATGAGTGATACTGTAAGCAAATCAAAGAAGCATAGAATTGTCTGCCTGTCATATCTATGAATAAGGGAAGAATTAACACCCAACAAGAGCTAGAGAGCATTATAAAATATAAAATGGATAATTTTAATTATGTTAAATTCAAAAAAGTTTTGTGCAAACAGAACAAATACAATCAAGATTAGAACAAATATTTCTGATAAAGGTCTATTTTCTCAAATATATAGAGAATTAAGTCAAATTTATGAAAACTAAAGTCACTTTCTAGTTGATAATTGGTCAAAGACTATGAACAAACATTTTTCAGATAAAGAAATCAAAGCCATCTTATAGTTAACTGAAAAAAATGCTCTATATCACTCTTGATTAGAGAAATGAAAATTAAAATAACTCTCAGGAACCTCTTCACACCTATTATATTGACTAATATGTAGAAAAGAAAAGTGATAAATGTTGGAGGAGATAAGGGAAAATTAGGGCATTAATATACAATTGGTGGAGTTGGGATATAATCTAAAAATTCTGAAGAGCAATTTGTAACTATGCTCAAAGGACTGTATAACTGTGTATACCCTTGATCCATCAATACCATTACTAGGGTCTTTGTACACAAATATTTATTGCAGTCTTTTTTTTTTTTTTTTTTTTTTTTTGTAGCAAAGAATTGGAGATTGAAGTTTAACCCACCAATTGGGGAATGGCTGAACAAATTATGTCATTTGGTTGTGATGGAATACTATTTACTATAAGAAATGAGAAGCAGGATGATTTCATTGTTTAATTTAATTTAATTTTTTAAATCTACCTTCTGTCTTGGCAGAAGAATGATAAGGACTAAGTAATGGGGGTAGGGGTATTAAGTGACTTGCCCAAGGTCATACAGCTAGGAAGTGTCTGAGGCCAGATTTGAATCCAGAACTTCTAGGGTCTAGGCCTGGCTCTCAATGTACTGATCCACCTAGCTGTCCAAGCAGGATGATTTCAGAAAAAATCTGGAAAGATTTAAGTGAACTGATGCAAAGTGAAGTAATCAGAACCAGAAGAACATTGTACACATTGACAGCAATATTTTTTTGGTAAATAGTCATTCTTTTCACTTATATTGTCATATTTATTGGCAAAATAGTTCCTAATTATTGCTTTAATTTCCTCTTCATTGGTGGTGAATTCGCCTTTTTCATTTTTGATACTATTTGATTTTCTTTTTCCCTTTTTTAAATCAAATTAACCAACACTCTCTATTTTATTTTTTTAAGAAACCAACTCCTAATTTCATTTATTAGTTGAATGGTTCTCTTACTTTAAATTTTATTAAATTTTAGAATTTCCAATTTTGTCTAAATAAGACTTTTAAATTTGTCTTTTTTCTACTTTTTTAGTTGCATAGCTAATTTGTTGATCTGCATTTTCTCTATGTTGTTGATGTTAACATTTGGAGAGATACATTTTCTCCCAAGTACTGCTTTGGCTATATCTCAAAAATTTTGATATGTTGTCTCCTCATTGTAATTCTCATTAATAAAACTGTAGATTGTTTCTATAATTTGTTCTTTGAAACACCTTTTTTTACATTAGATTATTTAGTCTGCAATTAATTTTTATTTATCTTTCCACGGAGCTTTACTGAATATAATTTTTATTGCATTATGATCTGAAAATGATGATTTATTATTTCCACTTTTATGCATTTGATTGTGTAGTTTTTATGCCCTAACACATGGTCAGTTTTTGTGCAGGATTCATGTACTACTGAAAAAAAGGTAAATTCCTTTCTATTGTCATTCAAATCCTTCCAGAGATCTATTAGTTCTAAATTTTCTAAGAATTCATTCACTTCCTTTACTTTTTTCGTATGGTTTGATTTTCTAGATCTGAAAGGGGGAAGCTTCGGGTCCCCAACTACTATAGTTTTGCTGTCTATTTCTTCCTGGGGTTCATTTAATTTTTAAATTTTAATTAATCAAATTTATCTAACATTATTTTTAATATTTATTATGTTATATATTATTATATTCTTAAATTTAAATTTTAAATTTTAAAGACTATACCATTTGGTGCATATATGTTTAATACTAACATTACTTCATTGTTTCTGTTACCTTT
>NC_058131.1:176527319-176573340 GCF_016433145.1 Gracilinanus agilis | reverse complement strand
TTTTTTTTTACTTCAGATGATGCACGATAAATTCTGTTCCAGTCTCTTAACTTTACTCTGTGTGTGTCATCCTACCGCAATTGTGTTTCTTATAAACAACATATAGTAGGATTTTTGTTTTTAAACCATTCTGCTATCCACTTCCACTTTATGGGTGAGTTTATCCCATTCATATTCACAGTTATGATTACTACCTGTGTATTCCCCTCTATCTTATTTTTCCCTTTTGATCTTGCTTTTTTTCCCTTTTCCTGCCCCTCCTCACCAGGGTTTTGCTTATCACTCCCCTCACTTCTCTCTCCTTCCTATTACCACTCTCCTGTCCTTTTCTTATTCCCCTCCTACTTCTCTATAGGATAAGATAGGATTCTATGCCCCAGTGAGTATGGTTGTTAGTCCCTTTCTGAGCCAGTTATGATGAAAGCAATTTTTAAGCAACCTCCCCTCTACTGTAATAGTTTTTTCCATGCTTTTTTAGGTAAGATAATTTACCCCATTCCATCACTTTTTTCCCTTTTCTCACAGTGCAATTCTCTTTTCTACCCACTGATTTTTTTGCGTAACATGTTATACTAATCAGTTTATTTCTCCACCCTCTGTCTATGTAAACTCCTTCTAACTGATCTACTAATAATAAGAATTTTTAAGAATTGTAAATATTCTTTCCATGTAGGAATACATACAGTTTGACCTTACTGAGTCCCTTAAATTTTCTCTTTCCTATTTACCTTTTAGGCTTCTCCTGGGTCTTGTGTTGGGACTTCAGATTTTCTGTTTAGATCTGGTCTTTTCATCAGGAATGCTTAGAAATCTTCTATTTTATTGACTGACCATTTTTTTCTTCTGAAAGAATATACTCAGTTTTCTAGATAGGTGACTCTGGGATGTAAACCTAGCCCTTTTGCCTTCTGGAATATATTCCATGCCTTTCAATCCTTTAATGTGGAGGCTGCTAAGTCTGGTGTAATCTTGACTGAAGCTCCATGGTACTTGAATTTTTTCTTTCTGGCTCTGAAAGACACCTCCCACTACTGATTTAGTCAATCCCTATGACTGCTGATGGCTGACATTCTAGCCTCAGGCTAGGGCATAGGCTTTTTGTATCTCTCTGGGCTTGTGAGGTCAGGCACACCTCACACAGCAGATTGCCCTTCTCTGGGGTTCCTTCACCTTAAGATTTGGCAAGGGTCAACCCGGCTCCCACAAGCCAGCACCCTAGGAACTACCCCTTCCAGGGATTGCAGGGACCCAGCTCTAGGACTCCCAACTGACCCAAACTGGGGTGTGTATTGGGCTGGACTGCTATTGGTCCAGGAAGGGTCTCAGGGTCTGGATGTTTCCTTGGACCCAGGTTCAGAACCTGAAACAGTAGATGTGGGGTGGGGGTGGGAGACTTGTTATTGGATTGCTCCTTTCTCCTTGCTATAATCTCCTGCAGGCTGTGCTTTTCTCTCACCCCATAGCCCCGGGTGCTCTGCCTAGCTTTTAGGTTTTTCTCTTCATGAAAGTTGCTCTTGTTTGTTTCCTTGTTGGTTCTCTCACTCCTTTATTCATTTTGTGGTGTTATTTTGAGATTGATTGGAGAGGGTTATCACAGTGACTTCAAGTTTCCCTGCTTCTACTTTGCCATCTTGGCTCCACCCAAACTGAATAAACCACAGCAATATTTTTTGACAAACAACCACGAATGACTTAGTTATTCTCAGCAATGCAATGATCCAAAACAATCCTAGAGACTTAGGATGAAAATGCCATCTGCCTTCCAAAATGAATTCATGGAATCTGAAAACACAATATTTTTCATTTTAAATGATCAGACATTAAAATCTATATCTGGGAGGGAGTGGAAGTAAGAAGGGAGAGTGGGAAGGAGGCAATGAATTTGGAACTCAAAACTTTAAAAAATGTCAAAAATTGTTTTTACATGTAATTGGGAAAAAATAAAATATTATTAAAAAAGTAAAGACTAGTTGCAGAGAAAAACAGATCTGTATATTTGTTCTATTGCACTTCTATCTGATGAACTTTTATTTAGTACTTTGGTTGTACAAAGCATTAGACTAGGCTTTAGAGTATGCAAAAAGACAAAGTAAAATAGTCCTTGCCTCCAAATTACTTATACTCTACTTGAAAGAAGCTGCTAGAATACAGGAAAGCAAAGGCAAATATATAGAATCAATGAAAAGTATTTACTGAGATGGTTAGTTTCACTTGGCTGCAATATATCACCTCTTTCAAACACACTGGAGACTATAAGAGTTCTTAACTTTTTTTTCTTTGTCATGGATTCCCTTTGGCAGTTTGGTTAAGTCTATGGAGTCCTCAAAATTTATGCTGTTAAATTTATCAAATAAAATGCAAAGGGTCATTAAAGAATCAAAATGTAGGAATATAGTTATCTATCTATATTTATGTATATATGTGCATATATACATATATATATATATATTTAATTTCCAGAATAAGGTACAGGATCCTTGGTTTATAGGCTATTAGATAGGGGTATTATGAGGGCTAAAATCGATGATAGATGTAAAACACTTTACACATCTTAAAGGGCGTTAAAATTTAGTATAATAATTATAATTATTTTTAGCCTCTAGTCCAGTGATGAGTTATTTTCCTGAGTCTTCTACTACACCCCTGCTGAGCTCAAGCAATATTTATAGAGCAACACTGGGGTGTTCTGTGAAATGTTTAACAACCAGGCTCCCTAGGAGGAAAAATATGTATCAACAGTTTAATCTGTTTTATTAACACTTTTTAAAGTCTAGACAACCAACAAAATCATATATCAGGCCCTGATTTGTAGCAGGTGACATTTTTGACATATGAATGCTTGGAATGAAATTTTAGTGATTAACCCTCACAAACAGAATAGAGCCGGCTCCTGCAGTCTTGATTTTAGGATCACAGATTTAGAGTTGGATAGAACCTTAGAGGTCAGCTGGTTCAACTGCCTTGTTTTCCAGACTAGAAAAGTTTAGAGCGAAGTTGAAGTAATATGTTTAATCATACAAGTAGAAAATGGTAAAGTTGAGATTTGAACCCAAGTTCACTGGTTGCTTTCTAGGGAATAGTAGATTTTATCCTCAACATTGTTAGAATTCTCCCCACCCCTATCCCAGATAATTAAAGAATTATAGAACTAGAAGAGACCTTAGTTATCATTGAGTTTAATTTTCTTCATTTCATAGAAATAGTGCTTTGAGTTCTTTCTCTAGTAATGATATAACATTTCTCTCATCCTTTCTCTTCCTTGTCCTTCCATTTCCCCTTCATAATTTTCTGTCTTTGTGTTCTTCCCCTTCCCCAAGAAGGGCAGACATTTATGAGAAGGCTGGCAGGGGTTAGTGGTGCCATCTGTGCCTATGGAACCAAGGTTCTCTGTGTGAAGCTAACTGGTTCCTACGGGGATCAAACCTTGGCCTCATTAACACGATGTTTGAAGCAACTGAGCACAATGGCCCAGATAAAAGTCATCCTGCCAGTTGGAGTCAAGGGTTAGACTTCTGAAAGTTAGAAATTGTGATTTCTCTCCCTGTTCCCTGCTCAGGACATTATTAGGGGTAGGGGAAGGGCAAGGTTAGTGATGGAGAAACCAGATCTGGCATGCATGTTTGCATAGCTAATGTCTAATGTCCTTCTCTTTCTTCTCTCCCCTTTTTTTCGGCTCGTGAATATAAGATGAAAGTATATTGTATTATGAGAAGACAGTCACAGAAGGAAAAGACTTTGGATCATTCAGGTTTAGAAACAGAACAAAATACAATTGTACTAAAATTTTTACTAATAGCAATTCATGTTCAGACTTTATATATTTTGATTTGATCATTTCAAGAAGTTAGCCTGATCCAATTAGCCTAACATTAGATAATATAAGAAAATCCTTGGATTTTCTTGGGTTCAAATTCTGACTCTGCCATTATTTCACTGTATATTTTTAAGTAAGTTCTTTCTCTGCCTTCATCCTCTTATTCTCCATCTCTAGTGAGTGCTTGACTGTGATTATTGTATTCACTTCCATTTCTAGAAGCCTATGGTTTCTCAAGCAGCTTTTAATGGCTAGGCCCATGTACAAGGTTATTAGAACTTTTGGATGAAGGCCTTCATACTACCCACTCACTCACTATCTGTACTAGCCATTCATGTAGAGTTTTAGAGTTCTGAAAACCTGATTGCTTAGTTTTATTTCATTTGCATCTCCTCACAAATCCCCATGACACTAGTAGGGTTAGTATTATCCATCTATCTTTTAGTCTCATTGGGACTCATTTCCTCAGCTGTAGAAGGGCCCAAGTTACTTGTTCCAAATTATACAGCAAGTTAGTGACAGATTGATTGTGTGCGATTGATAGTGACTGGGATTGATATCTAGGTGTCCTGATTCCCTCAGACTCAAGCACTTTGACTCATTATCATCTTACCTCTTGTCCCCTCCCTATGTAGCTACCAGGGTTGATTGAGTTATTAGAAGAAAACTGAAGGGCCTCCTTCTTGCCTTTTAAATGGAAAATGGTTTTAGGAAAGGAAGCAGGAAAGAGATAAAGGAGGAATTTGGAGCTCCCAATAGCAAATCAGTCCCTGGAAGTTTGGTACCTCATTTTTTTTTTTTTTTTTTTTGCTGCCTTCCACTCACCAGGTCAACACCCAGAATGGTAGATCCTCTTACTTCCCTTAAAAAGTGATGATTTATAGTGTTTGCTTTCCAAGAAGACAAACTTGATGTACAGAAAATGTACACATTGGCATTTGGAGCTGATATTTAAATGACCTTGACTTAAATGTGCAACTGGATAAACTGCAAATCCAGACAGTTAGTGCAATGGACCTGGAGTCAGGAAGTCTTGAATTCATATCTGATCTTATTTGCTGACTATGTAATCCTTTTATTTATTTCCTGACTATGCAACCCTTAGCAAGTGATTTAACCTCTGCTTGCCTCAGTTTCCTTATCTACAAAATAGGGATAATAACAACATTTACCTCCAGGGTTGCCATGAGTATAAAATATAAAAGTATAAAAGTATAAAGTGCCTTGAACATAGTAGGAACTGTAATAATGCTCATTTCCTCTGCTTTGAAGGAACTTTTACATACTATTTAGACCAATGTTTTTCTAGAGGAAAAAGCAGAGACTAGAGGGACAAATAAATTTGTCTAGATTTGTTCTAACTTCTTAATATACTATCTATGATTAACTTGTAAATGAGGTAATATGTATAAATATAACAAATGAGATATATAATTAATATGCATTCATAATGGTTATCTAATGAGATAATATACTTTAAAGTACTTTATACTCCTTAAAACTCAATATAAATGTTGGCTGTTATCATATTTTAATTTTATATGAGGATAAAGGTTAGAGATACTCAACAGACACATCCCATCCCTATTCAGCTCAATTCACAGAACATTGATTAAATACCTACCATGTGAATAGCACAATGTTAGGTGCTCTGGGAGATATAAAGCTGAGATAAACCTTAAACTCTTCTCTGATCAAGCTTATAATGTATTAGAAGGTATATATCTATACATAAATAATTATAATTTTAAATTAAATAAGATAAGTTCATAAAAGGCTGGGGAGAGAGAGATGATTTCTCACTGGTGCACTCATAGGAATAGAGTAAGAAAGTGAGGGAGTCTTCTTAGAGGAGATGACATTTGATCTGATACTTGATAAGCCTGGACAGGAATTCAACAGGAAGAGATGAGACACTGATTTCAATTTAATTCAATTAGACAAATATTTATTAAATACTTTATGAGCTGCAGACCACTTTGGTTTCTGAGTGGGGGAAATACAAAGATAAATGAGAAGATCTGTGCCCTCTTGGAACTTGAAGGCAGCTAAATGGTACAGTAAATAATGCTCTGAGTTTGGAGAGCTGGATTCAAATATGGCCTCAGACACATATTGGATGTGTGACCGTGGGTAAGTCACTTAACTTCTATCTGTCTCAGGTTTCTCATCTCTAAAATGGGACTATTAATAGCAGGTACCTCTCAGAATAGTTGCGAGGCTCAAATGAGATAATATTTGTAAATCTTAAAGTACTATATGCTAAAGCACTAAATGCTAGCTATGATGATGATGATGATGATGTCTAAAACACAAATGATTATAATACAAAATAGGACAGAGAAGCATGTAAGGTACAAATAGGCACTAGACAATGTTTTTAGCAAATTAAATAATTTATTAGTGGGTTAAAGAAGGATGTAGGTAGATGAAGATTGGGGCTGGGAATGAGGGCTCTGTAGGCATAAAGAACAACCTCAGCAAAAGAATGGAGACAGAAAAATGTGCAATGTGGATGGAGGATAGTGAATAGTTTAGTAAGTATGTGGAAGGAGGCATCTAAGTAGCTCAGTGCTGGGCCTGGAGTCAGGAAGACTTGAGACAAGTCACTTAACCTCTGGTTGACAAAAGGATCCATTGGATTTGCTAGAGAAGTAAATGGCAAATGACTCTAATATACTTCCCAAGAACACCCAATGGATAGCTATGGTCCATAGGGCCATGAAGAGTTGGACATGATTTGAATCACTGAACAAGAAGAAGTATGTGGAGGGGAGTAGTGTCAGATAAGGCTGGAAAGAGAAGAGTATTTTTCAGACTGATACCCAATTACTAAAACTTCTCTCCTTCATCCTAACCCTGTCATTATCAAAATAAAAACTGTTAAGCTTAGATAAACTCTGGTTTTGTATATAGATATAACAGTATATATACATATATATTTATTATCTTATACCATATTTCAGTCAGATAGGGTATATTTTTTTTTCCTTTAGTATATTATCTGGAGTAAGATGCTCAGATTTGGGCACTGTATTTTAGAAAGGCCGCTGATAAACTGAAGGTTGAGCAGGATGGAGAAGGATTAGGAAATTATGCCATATAAGATTGGTTGAAAGAACTGGGAATGTTTAATTTAGAGAAAAGAAGACAGAGGAGGAACATGAGAGGTGCCTTCAAAGTGTTTGAAGTGTATAGGAAGGATTAGACTTGATCTTTTTGTTCCCATAGGACAGAACAAAGAGTAAAAAGTGGAAGGTACCAAGAGAATGATTTAGACTTAATATAAAGAAATGTATCAACAAGTAGACCTGTTGAAGGGTACAATCAGCTGCCTTGGACTGTGGTAGGTCCTGTCTCACTGGAGGTCCTAAAGAGGAAGTCAAAAGTCCTCTTTTTTCAAGATGTTTTCCTGCCTAGGAGCTGGTTGGAATAAGAAATCTCTCCTAAATCTTTGAGGTTCTATGAGTGTGTGTCAGAATGAGTACTGCATTGCAAATATCAAGTTAAAATATTGATAAAATCAACTTCAACATACTGGAACAGTAGATATGCGACCATTGACCTAGTTAGTGATCACGATCATGACCAAAGGAGAATTACCAAATTATAGATGGAAACAAAAGCTTAGGACATTAAATAATAGTGTCCTGGACCAGCTGGAACAAGGACTATTTTAATTATCTGCTTTACACCTCAGAAATCACCAAAAGCTACAAATCAGGGCTTGATTTATTGTTTTGATGATGGTCTAGATTAAGAGAGTGATGGAGAAAATGTTAATGAGTCAGAATAAACTTTAAAATGTGTCCTGTTTATTTTTTTCTCAGATAACTGGCAGTGAAACATTTGAATAGCTCATAGTCATGTGAACAATGATTTCTGCCCTTTCCTTCTCTATATGATAGAGCAAGATATGCATTTATTCCATATATGGAGGTGACATGGGCGCTGTGCAGAGATGGCAGGGGACCCTGTACCCCTTAACTCAGGCAGGCTGTGAACAGGGAAATTCCCTTCCCCCTCCCTGCCCCTGTGATTCCCTTTATCCTTGGCCTTCCTTTAAGCTGAGATAGACAAAAGAGCTAAACCTCTGGGCCACACCTTGATAGCTTAAGCCCTGAGGATCCCAGACAGACCTTCCACATCCACCTAATGGCTGAGTGCAAGAAGTCATATCCACACTCTTGAGAAGGATACAAAAACCCTTGAACTGGGGCTCCTGGGAGCAACTCCAGACAGTTGGTCCACTCATGCTGCCGTGCCATGTCGTGGAGGGCAACCCCCCAGGGTTGTTCCACTCAAGCTGTCTTGCTGGCCCTTGATCCTATCTTACTAATACATCTTTCTTTTTACTTTTAAGCTAAGCTTGGAGTCCTCTCATTCTAGGGAAAGGTTTTCTTTCAGAACCCAGGGGTCCACCATTTGCATCCCTATAACAGAGGGGCTGTGACTATTCTAATCACCTATGTGATTACACAGCAACCATCTATTGCTACTATCTTACACTGATGCTAAAGATGTTAAAGAAAGCCTTGTTTGAAATGTTATCTGAAGGATGACATGTATGATCACCTCCAAAGAAATAATTGATAAATAGAAATAAGTGAAACATAGTTTTACACACACATATGTCTGTTTGTCAAATGATACTTTCTCTAGTGTGGGGAGGGAAGAAAAGAAAGGAATTATTTTGGAATTTTAATGTGACGAACAAATAAATTAATTAATTTAAAACAAGAAAGCCTTGTGGGGCAATAGAAAAAGTTCTAATCCTACAGTCAGGAAGTTTGGTTTGAAGTTTTTTCCTCTAACACACTAATCAGGTGAGTCTGAGCAAAACACAAACTCTCAATGTCCCAGAAAACTGCAAGACTGCATAACAGAAAACTGGCTGATCTGAATTGGTGGAAAGTGTTTCCATGTTTGCATTTTCCTACAGTGACTAAATCACAAGTCTGAGTAAAAGAAACAAAACAAGACAGGACAAAGTAAAACTTAAAAAATCCAAACAAAATGAAAACAAATTAGAACGGAGCAATAAAGAGAGGCAATCTAAAGCTGAGCATGGTGCCTGACACACAGGAGGCATTTAATACTTGTTACGATCAAGAAACTAAAAAAAGAATGAAAGATGTCCTGAAAACATGACTTATGGATCCAGGGAAGTGGTGAAAAGAAAAGAGAAATGAAAAGCTTGGATTAGATTCTTTCCAATTGGTGCCTGTTTCCAGAGACAATATAGCATCATGCAGTTTGCCCATTGTTGAGGCAGTCATTTTCTTGCTTGAGTAAGATGCACCCTAGAGCAGGTGGTTCAGAGGGTTTTCAACTTTAAGATGTGTCCTATATTAATAAGTTATTATTTATTAACATTGCTCTGACCAGGGCCCATCTGCAGCAGCACATTTAGTCCTAGATGACTCATCTTAAGTGGAATATTGACAAACTCAAGCATGACCTGAGGATGGTAATCAGCCTAGTGACAGCATTTAGGACTGGGGTTCAAAGGATCTACTCAATGTATAGAAGAAGAGACTAGGACTCCAAAAAGTTAAGTAATTATCAAAATAACACAAATAATGAGTGAATGGTAGAGAGGAATTCAAACTCTTACCACCAAACTCAGAATCTTGTTTTCTATGCAACGTTTTTTTCTTACCTGTCCAGAAAAGAAACAATCAGTTAGTCAATCAGCACTTCTGAAGCCCCTACTATGTACTGGGTGCTGTGTTACATACTAGAAATGCAAAGAAAAATGAAAAATAAAGTCCCTGTCTTCGAAGAGCTCACATACTCATATTTAATGGAAACATTAAAGCAACTATGTACAAAGAAGATATTTTCAAAATAAATTAGGGGTAGGCTTAGATGGAAGGCACTAAGGCTAAGGGAGAGTGGGAAGGACTTCTTGCAGAAGGTAAGACTTTAGGTGAGACTGTAAGGAAATCAGGGGAGCCAGGACTCAGAGATGAAGAGGGAAGGAATTCCAGGCATTGGGAACAGGCAGGGAAAATATATAGAATCAGGGATGAACCGTTTTGTCTGAGGAATAGTAAAGAGGTTCCTATCACTGGATTACAAAGTACATAAAGGAAAGTAAGGACTAAAAAGATTGCCAAGATAGAGAGGAAGTAGTTATGAAGGGCTTTGAATACCAGGCAGATGATTTTTATATTTGATCCGACAAGTAATAGGGAGCCACTGGAGTTTATTGAACAGATGATTCTTTTCTGTTATTTCTGGAATAATTTGAAATATTATTTCAAAATTAATTTGTATTCTGGATTTATTTTATTATATAAATACAAATAGTAAAAATAAGTGAAATAATACATAAAGCCCCAAATTCTAAATTATAGTTTTTCAAAAGGAGAGAAAATATTTATATAAACTTTAATCTAGTAATCAAATCATATTTCTTTCTAGGACCTTTTTCATCCTTTTTCCATCTGTTTATATTTTGTTGCTGTTATATATAGATACATACACTTGGAATCTGTTATACTAATTGATTTATTCACTCAGCATTACATCAAATGGTTCTTTCAATATAAGCCTTTGTATTTATCATATTTGTTATGGTGTAGCAAGAGTGTATTAATTTTTAGAGTGCAATATCTAAAAGCATTTATTAATCAACTTCTCCGTACTGAGCCCTTGACTAGATTCTGAGGGAGAAACACGGTTTAGCTATTAGCAGTTAATGAGTGAGAACAGCACCATCATTGAAGTTTTGGTCTCAATGGGTCTAAGTTCTGTTTGCAATGTGGCAGAGTAAGTAACAAGACCTGGAGAAGAGCTCAGGGGTTTTAAGTCCTTCCCTAATCTTTATCACCACTTTATCATATGAAGCCTGGAAGTCTCCTTTAGCCTCCTATTTCCTTATATTAACTCCATTGTAAAAGCATTTCATTTTCTATAGCCATAATCTCTTGCTTTTTAGAAAAGGAGAAAAAAAAAAAGGAGGATGAAATATAAGATCTCTTATCACAGTTCAAATCCACCAGGTAACAGAAGCCCTCACCTCTGATTTCTGGGAGCTTGTCTAAGCCAGAATTAAAGGCAGTCTACCTAGCTTTTTTTTTTTTTTTTTTTTTTTTTTTTTTTGAGCTGGCAGAAATGAGAGAAAGGACTCCCCCCATTCCTTCTAAAGCAGCAGAGACAAAATAAAAGAGATCACCATTGAGTGGACTGATATCTTGGTTAAACAGCACTTTTCACAGGGCTTTATGAATGTGAAGGTTACCTTATCCCCATGGCTACCAGAATATGAATTGTTTGGCTTTGAAAATGCCTAATGGTGCTACCTGCACATTTTAAGTTTAAAGGTATATCACTCTTACAACTTGTGATTTGCTTTGCAGTGCTGGGGGCTGCAAAGATGAGTAGCCTGGCTACTTTCTGAGCACAGTGATGGGTGAGCTGCTGAGGGCAAAAGATCATTGTTATGGATGACGTGGGGGTGGAAACCTCCAGCTTGATTGTCCTTTTATGGCTTTGTTTAGATTGGTTTATTTTCCTCAGGCTGAGCATTAGTGTCTGGAGAAGTATCAAGCAAAGAGACTTCCTCTCATCTCTAGAATGCTGGGACAGAGTTTTAGCTAGGGACCACTGTCAAGACAAAGTAACACTTGGGGCAGCTGGGTAGCTCAGTGGATTGAGAGTCAGGCCTACAGACAGGAGGTCCTAGGTTCAAAGCCAGCCTCAGACACTTCCCAGCCGTGTGACCCTGGGCAAGTCACTTGACCCCCATTGCCCACCCTTCCCACTCTTCCACCTAGGAGCCAATACACAAAAGTTAAGGGTTTAAAAAAAAAAAGAAAAAAAAAAGAAGACAGTGACACAGAGTAAGAGTGGATAGGAACAAGAAGTTTGGAAATGTCTTCTGATTGCTATCAATTAAAAAAAAAAAGTCTGCACCTCTTACACCCTCATTATTCTTCTCAAGGCTTCCCAGCTCAATTTTACAATTAGTATCAGAAATTATCAGAGAACAAGGGTCCCCAGGCAAAGAAAGTCAGTTTCAGAGATTCCTATTCAAAGAACACACATCCAAGGAGGGCACATGTCAGGATTCCATTTGCAAATGCACAGTGGAGGAAGTAAAGACACAAATTTAAAATAATTTTATTGAGGTCATCAACATAGTATATCAGGAAGAGTGTTGAGTTTGGGGTCAGAGAATCCAGGTTCACAAACCCATTTTGGTACACACTTTTGGTATGATCTTTTTTTTTTTTTTTTTTTTTTTTTAACCCTTACCTTCTGTACAGTATTGATTCCAAGGCAGAAGAGTGGTAAGGGCTAGGCAATAGGAGTTAAGTGACTTACCCAGGGTCACACAGCTAGGAAGCGTCTGAGGCCAAATTTTAACCTAGAACCTCCCGTCTCTAGGCCTGGCTCTCAATCCACTGAGCCACCAAGCTGCCCTTTTGGTATGATCTTGGGAGAATCACATAATCACTTCCAACTTTAGTTTCTTTATCTGTAAAATGAAGGGGTTGGTCTGGATGAGCTCTAAGGTCCATTTGAGCTCAAAACTTAGGATACTACTGTTTTTTGCCTCTTATTACCTGTTTTACTTTGGAAAAGACACAATTACCTCTCCTCTGATACTCTAACCACCCTAGCCCCACCCCATCCAACCAATTGCTAAATTTTGTAGAATAGATTTCAATATTTTCCCTTTCTGTTCTTTTTGAATCTGTTCTTTTCTTCTCATTCCCATTGTTGCCACCCTACTTTAGAATCTCATAATGCCTAGCTTGGACTGTTACAGAAACTTCCTCCTAATTAGTCTCCCAACTTCTGGTTTTTCCTCTTTCCTATCCATTGTTTAAATAACTGCCAAATATTAACATGTGATCATGTTATTTAACTCCAAAGATACCATGGATGACTCTGGGAATAGAATCCAAATTTTTGAGAGGATTCAGGGTCCTTCACAATGTGTATTGACTCATTTTATTACCATGAAAACACAATATGTACATGAACAATGAATATCTAGCCTTGGAGATGGATGGAACTCATTCATGGAGCTCTACTCCCTTCATTACTCAGTGTGGCATGCTAAATAGGGCACTCCAGGAAGATCTCTCTTCCCTTTTAGCTTCCTTTATTTGGAAGTTACTACTTAGCCAATGCTTGCTATTGCCAGATTTCTCTCCTCCTCCTTCTTCTTTTTCTTTCTTTCCTTTCTTGTTCTTCTACGCCTTACCTACCAAGGAGCAAGTTTGCTCTTACTACAGTAGGGACGGTTATCTAGCATGCAAATGGGAAAAGGCTAATGTCTTCCTCAGTGTCCTTCCTTAGGTTCTTCGCTCATACAGACACTATTTACTATGGTCTCCTGGGAAAAAAAAATTGTGTTTCTATTGAATTGCATTTATTTATTTATATAAACAAAAAAGGATTTAGAGTTGGAGATCCTTATGGTGTGGTATGCCTCCGAAATCATCTGGTCCAATACCATTATTTTACATATAAGGAAACTGAGACCTAGGGTGATTTGCCTGAGATTATACAATTATAATAACACAACAGATTTACAACCAGGCACACTGATTCCAGATCCCATATGTAAAAACCAATCTGCTAAGGTTAAAAATCTTTCAGGCAACTCTAAGAGGATGGTGGCAGAATTTTCTTACTTGTTCTACCAAATTGTTCACTAAAAGTTTCATTAAGGATTGATAGTTTATGTGCTGGCCACATTAATGAAGTAAAATATGAATAGGTATTGGGCTGCAAGGGAACAGGTATAAGAAAAGTGAGGAGAAAGATATGTTATCATGCAACTTGGAGTCAGAATACTTGGATTTGAGTCTCAGCTTAATAACTTAGTTGTATGACTTTTGACAAGTCACTTAACTACCTTTGCTGGATTGTTATTGGTGGTTCTCCGACCTTTTGGTTGCAAGATTCCTTTGCACTTCAAAAATTACTGCACTTCAAATAACCGTTGTTTATGGATTATATCTAACATTGTTTACCATATTAGAAATTAAAATGTCTTAGTATTATTGTGAAATAATTTTGACCTCATGGAAATCCTCGAAAGCATTTTGGGGAACCTCAAGGGTTCCCAGACCACACTTTTGAGAACCAGTGGACTAGATAAACTATTAGTTTTCTTCTAGCTCTGGCATTCCATGAATAGGATGGAAAAAAGTAAATATAGGTAATATAACACAGTTACTAAAAAAAAACAAAAAACAAAAAACTTTGTTCTGACATTACAGAAAATGTTCATTCTTTCTTTCAAGATTGTCAGTACAACCCTGGAATGTATTCGTATAGTTCCAATCAGATGCCTGTTTATTAAGTTTTTCCTTAGTTCTAACGTTGAGTTCTGAGTTCTTGGTGGAGAAAACCACCAAGTACTTAAGTAAACCCATAGTCTCCAAAGGGGGCCTTCTTTCCTTTAAGCTTACTTTCAAATGAAATATACCAAGTGATTCTCTGAAAAAGAACCTAATGTGTTAAGCTTGGTTGAAGCATGAAGATATAAAGAGACATCTATGCTGACAGGTTTACAAGCAGCAGAAAAATTTTCGTGGATGTCCTTAGGAAGAATTAAGCATTTGGCCTTTCTCAGAAGCAATTTTTCTGGGCAGCTGAAAGAATATTTATGAGGAGACAGACAAGTTAGAACTGGCTTGGGATGCATTATCCTAAGAAAACACTCACTCCACCTCCTAATAGTAGTGTCTCTCTACCTTTGAAGCAGTTACCCACAAGAGAATAGTAAAGACCCAATTTCCACTGACAGTCCTACAAACCTTGTGATCCTCCTGGCTCTTTTGTAATCTTGACTAGTTATTTTGGTAGGGTAATCTTGTCATTGATTGAATAGTTTGTGGTTACCTTCAGAATGATAAAGGGTCATCACCCACCATGGCAAGTGATTGATCAACTTGACTGTCCTGCTGGTACTTATGATATCAAGAATAAATAAAGGTGGAAATGCTGAAATGAGCTTATGGGAGCACATGGACAAACCCAAGATTGGCAGCTTGGATAAAGTCATGATGTGCATCATTGGGGGAGAACATTCAAGAGAATGAGTGTGGAGATCTCTTTATCATCTCTGATAAGGACAGTTTAGTTGATAAGGAAATAAGGACAGGACCAGAGAAATGTCTTTTACTTCATGCTTCCAGCTCTGGCTTCAGGAGCATGGAGTTTATTATATATATTTCAAGACTCATTTCACACAAAAGAACCCCCCTGAAACTTTGCAGATGTGCAGAAGTTACAAATTATGTCACATCAAAACACAAAACATTGGCTTCAGAATAGGCCAAGGCTGAATTTTGACTAGGTTCTTATCAGAAAGCCAAGTTGGGGAGTATCTTGGCCTTAGCTATAACAGGCAGCATTCCTTGTTGTGTTAACAGTGTTAACCCTTTAAATTCAGGTTTGATAGGAACTTAAAGCTTTTCAGTTATACTTTTCAAGAAGAAATCACAAGGATCACAAAAGGGGTCAAAAGAGGAGTCTCAGATTTTTATCTATTCTCTTATTGGCTTCCCACAAATGAGATTACAGATACATTTGACAATGGAACGTTTTCAATCTGTAGCATTCAATTCCTCTTCTTTCTTAATATTTCCACTTTTCTAGTTTAGAGCAGTATACCCTGGAATATTATGGAATATATTACTGTAGTTGCTTCCTCATTGTTCTCTTTTTTTGTTTTTTTAAATAATTTACACAGTTTTGGTATAACAGGTGCTAAAAAAAATCTTAATACAAAGGAAACCATGCTTTCTTTTTCTTTTCTTTTTTTAACTCTTACTTTCTGCCTTAAAATTGATACTTTCAGTTCCAAAACAGAAAGCAGTAAGGGCTAGCCAGCTGGGGTTATGACTTGCCCAGGGTCACAGAACTAGGAAGCATCTGAGGCCAGTTTTGAATACAGATCTTCCCAACTCCAGATCTGGCACTTTATCCACTGAGCCATTTAGCTGCCCCCAAACTACGCTTTCTTAAAAAATCTTCAGTGATTCCTTATTGTCTACCAAATAAAATAGAAACTTCTTATCTGGGCACTTAAGGCTCTCCACTGTCTGATTCCTAGATATTTTCCCAGCCTTATTTCATGGTCCTCTGCTTCCTGTCCCTTCAACACAAGGGACTACTCATTGCCCTCCAAATTATTGCAGTGACATAACTCCATGCATTCACAAAACTAATCACAAGGCAATCCAGTGTTGAAATGTCAAGCGTTGATTCTCTGACTCAAGTTCATGGTTCTTTCTATTTCACAATGCTATCTTTCATTTTCCTGTGAATAGTTTCAACGTTTACATTTCACAAGTGTAAAGATAAATTGTATAAAATGTATTCTGTGGAGAATCCAGTTCTTTTTGATTTCCCTAAATTGATATAACAGAATTCTGGGTAACTGACTTTACTATATTACTGTCCTAGGACCTGATAACTCTACATTCTACCTCACTCCCCAACATGAGTAGTTCATGTCTAGAACTGGGGAGGAGGTATCTACTGATAGGGAGGGCAGCCTTCAGAGAAGAGGTAGAAACAAAGCAAGCTTAGGCAGCCTTAGTTAAAAAGTAAGTCAGAAGAAACTTTCTCCTGGTAAGACTCCACTTAGAATATTGTGTTCAGCTCTCAGCATTAAATTTTAGGAGGAACAGTGGAAACTGGAACACAATCAAGGGCTAATGGTTAGGATAGAAAGGGATCTTTAAACTACTTACAGAGTGTTAAGTTTATGGAACTAGATAGACCCAACTTAGAGAAGGAAAAACTCAATTGCAAAATGATCAGTATCTGCAGGTATTTGAAAAGTTATCATGTAAGGGCAGCTAGATGACTCACTAGGTAGAAAGTGAGGTCAGGAGTTGAGAAGATTTGGTTCAAATTTGGCCTCACTTACTTCCTAGTTATGTGTTCCCTGGTAGTGACTTAACTCCTTTACCTAGCCCTTAATGCTTTTCTGCCTTAGAGCCAATACTTAGTATCGACTCTAAGATAGAAGATAATGGTTTAAAAAAAAAAAAAAAAGGAAAGGAAAGTGATCATGTGGAATAAAGGTTAGCGTTTTTTCTGCTTTATTCAAGAAGTCAGCACTAGAAGAAGTAAATAAAAAGTGAAGATTTCTACTTGATATACTGGTAAAAAGTCTTCCTAACAATTAGAGAAATCCCAAGTAGTGAATTCTCTGTTATTAACATTTTTTAAGCATAGTTTGGATGATTTATTTTAAAAGTAATGCCATTTCAGATATGGTTTGGGTTAGAGCAGTGATTCCCAAAGTGGGTGCTACTGCCCCCTGGTAGGTGCTGCAACGATCCAGGGGAGAGAGGTGATGGCCACAGGTGCATTTATCTTTCCTATTAATTGCTATTAAAATTAAAAAAAAATAATGTCCAGGGGGCTAAGTAATATTTTTTTCTGGAAAGGAGGCAGTAGGCCAAAAGAGTTTGGGAACCACTGGGTTAGAGAGTTTCTTCCCACTCTGACATTCTATATCTTATGAAGAATATTTTTTTTAATTCAAAGGTTTTATGAAATGAAATAGTTTGGCAGTAAAAAGCTTTTGGCCAGATAAAAATTTGCAGTAGGATGATACACTGAGTTGAATCAGTGGTTAGGAGGTACTGTCTTAGAGAACTATGAAAATTGTTTAGTCCAGACACAGGAATTACTCCAGATTCACTAAGCAGAGAAAAGATGATTCCTCTGTTCTTCTCTTATGTTAGAAAGTTCCCTAAAAGATCTGGAGATTTCATCAGATGACCAATGTGAGTTAAAAAAAATTCTAGTTTTAAACTGAATTGATAAAGTCAGGCTGTGTAGAATGAGAGAACCAGTGGTTTTTCTGTACTCTTATCCAATAAAACCACATCTGGAACATTAGTTTTGGCATCACATTGTAAGAAGAATGTTGATAAAATGGTGCATATCTAGGGTGTGAAGATCAGAATGGTGAGAGGATAGGAATCCATGCTATAGAATAATTAGCAGAAGTACCTGAGATTTTTTTAAACCTTCCATCTTAGAATCAATACCACATATTGGTTCCAAGGCAGAAGAGTGGTAAGGGCTAGGCAATGGTGGTTAAGTAACTTGCCCAGGGTCACACAGCTAGTAAGTGTCTGAGGCCAGATTTGAACCCAGGACCTCCCATTTCTAGGCTTGGCTCTCAATTCACTGAGTCACTCAGCTGCCCCCATCTGCGATTCTATAATTTGTAGAAGAAAAGTCTTGAGTTATATAATAGCTGTTTTGGAAGGATGACAATATAGAAGAGAGTTTAATTGTTGGGATGGGGTATATAGTGGGCTTCTTATTAGATTTCTCCATGCAAATATTGGATAAACATTTATTGGGCATGTAGTAGAGGGAATACTTGGTTAGACAAGGGTTGGTTATCTATCTTAATAGAGGTTTAATATAGGAAAACTGAATTCCAGCGATCATTCTTTTCCAATTGTTTTGCCTTGGTTTTGCTTTCCTATTCATTTTTTTCTTGATATGTTTCATGGCTCCTGAGAAATTTTCAAGTACAGAATATATTGGATTTTTTTTGCATTTTTGCATAATTATGATCATTTCCAAGCATTCTACATTGAATCAGGTTCCAGATAGTTCCAGTCATGTGAGACACTATTATATTATATTAATATATATCATATGAACTTAGAGACTATCTGGGAGAAATATAATAACAAAAAGAAAGTTTGAGGATTAATCATAAATCTCAAAAAAAAATTTAAAATTAAAGTTTTTGAGGATCTTTCCTCTATCAACACAGATCTTACATTCTTTAGTTCCTGAGAGTCATTAGATGTGGTCAAAATTTCAACCTTAATGCCCAGCGATCTGGACTAGTGCTTTGATCATAGATGTAAAATACATTACTAGGAAAAACACTTTAAGCCTTTCTAGGTTATTTGACCTATCAGAGGTTGGACTTTGCTGGTACAATCTTTGAAAATTAAAGATCTCCTCTAGGAGGATCTTAGTGGTAGAGTAGACCCACAACTTAATTTCATTTCCTTATATTTTTAGAATTAAGTTGTTAAATATTAGGGGTGTGAAGCGAATTTGGAAAATTATTGAGCTGGATTTGAAGGGCAACTGGATGGTGCAGTAGCTAGAGCACTGTGTCTGTGGTCAGAGGACCTGAGCTCAAATCTGATTTTAGACACTTACTAGTTGATGTGTCAAGAAAAACCTAAATGAGGTCATAGAGAGTTGGATGCAACTGAGACTATTGAACAACATCCATGGATTTGAAGGGCTAACACAATATTAGCTCAACAACATACTGACAACACAACAACAGAACAGTAGCAATATAATACTATAAAATAATGCAACAATTGCCACTACTACCTGACATAGCATTTTGAGGCTTATACTTATATTTTAATACTTTACTTACATTGTTTCCTTTGATCTTTATTTAGGAAAACTTCCAGGTGAGAGGGAAAACAAAGTGTTATAGAGTTGTCAACAGCTGCAGTTCAGAATTATAGCAGTTGTGTTTGGGGAACCTACCACGCTTAGAATATATTTTCAGAGGCCATGTGGGTGGCTCAGTGGAAGAGATATCCTAGTTTTAAATATGGCCTCAGATACTTCCTAGATGTGTGACTCTGGGCAAGTCACTTAACCCCTCATTGCCTAGCCCTTGCACTCTTCTGCTTTAGAACTGATACACAGTATTGATTCTAAAATGGAAGGTAAGGGTTTTAAAAAAAGAATACATTTTTATCCTGAGAGTCTGAGGGGGGTGAACATGAGGACTGGGACAGAAAAATTAATTTATTAAGTACCTACTATGCCAGGCATTGTGCTAAATACCATATAAATATTATCTCATTTGATTCGCATCATAACCCTGGGAGAGGTTTTGTTATTATCCCAAATTTATAGACGAGAAAGTTGAGGCAAACAGAATTTGTGACTTGTCCAGAGTCATACAACTATTGTTTCTGAATCCAGATTTGAACTCAGGTCTTCTTGACTCCAGGTCCAGAATTTTCATCCACTGCACCAATCTGTGTATGTATTTTCTTTCCTGATTAAAAAAAATAAAGTAATTGAGGGCAAAGAAAAAAAAAATCTTTGTATTCCTGACCTTCTCTTCCTCCTTCCCTTGGAAAGTGCCTCCCATTCAAATCTATCTATCTATCTAACTTGACTGGATGGATAGTATTTTTTTTTTTTTGCATTAGAACACGACCTCCTTGAGGACTGACTCTTTGGTTTTGCTTTTCTTCACATTCCCAGCATTTAATACTGTGTCTGGCACAGAGTAAGTGCTATAAATGCTTAGAACCTGGCTGCTTGATAGAAAAAGCAGAGACCCATTTGAAGACTGGAAAGTAAGACTCGGGGCAGGTAGGTGGCTCAGTGGATATAATGCCAAGCCTAAAGACTGGAGGTCCTGGCTTCAAATCTAGTCTCAGACACTTCCTAGCTGTGTGACCCTGGGTAAGTCAATTACTCCCAATCTAGTCCTTAGCACTTTTCTGCTCTGGAACTGATTCTTAGTATCATATCTAAGTTAAAAGAAACGTTTTTGTTTGTTTTTATTTTACATAAAATAAGATTGGAGGAGTGAAAGCTGCTTGTACTAACAAAACCTATTATGGAGAACAAGATGAGGCCACTTTTTGGGAAACTTGTCATTTGGATATTTTATTAATGCTTCTGCTGGATTTAAATATTTTAACAGTTTTTATATTTTACTTTTGCATGCCCTGAGGCTTTCTTAAAAAAATAAAAACAAATGTAAAAGGAAAAATGTTAAAAATGGAATACATTTCCCAGCCTAGTTATATAGGTTGGGTTGACATGGCATATGGTGATTTGGGAAATCAAAAATTGCCTCCCTAGTAGGTTTGAATTGTGCTGAAATGGCTACTTAAGTCATTGAATCTCTGATGATAGAGCTTTTTAAACAATTCAATGAAAAGATTCTCCCTTGGAATTTAAATTCCTATACTTCCCACCAAGAGGAAGAAGGGAGGGCAGGGTGTGAGATGGGCCCATCACTGCTACATTTGGCTTTTTTTTTTTAGGGGTTACTGTCCTTTACTGAGGAAACTATGTAAATTATAGATCATGTCTCAGTATGAAGCCTCTCTGGCATCTGAGCTCAAATCTACTTGAGGCTTAATAACCAGGGTATAGGGGAGATTGCTCTGGGATGGTGGTGGTAGTGATAGAAGAGGATTTTTTTATGAAACCTTAGAGGGATAGAACAAAGGAGGCAAGTTTGTTTAATGGCTGAGGACTGTTCAGTGAGAAAACAATCTTGCTTTCACAGTGACTGGGTTAAGCCCCTTGTTCTGAAGGGAACAGTCTCCCTTCTCTCATGAAAGCGCAGGCAGCAATCTGAACAAGAAGAATTTTAGTGGGCCGCCTCAAACACCAGCCCTTTTTTTCTTTCCTTACTGGATACTTAGTGGTCTTTTTTTCCTGTTCTTTGCCTCTTCTCTTTGAGCTTCCACTTCCCCTCTAGTCTTATCTACCTTACTGGGAACCACCTAGGAGCTTCCATCACCCCAAACTGCCTCCCTGAATCTTTCCAAGTCATTGATTTTTAGGTCTCCTCTGAAAACTTGTATATTTCCCCCCCTATGGCTGGTAGGTACTCTTCAATGTGGTTCCCAGGAGAAGTGATCTAACTGGAAATCATTTGGGAGGACAGTCAGAATCTGTATTTGATGTCATGTCATATAAGCATGATGTACTCTTCACTCATAATCAGATATTCTCACTTGTCACTCTTCCATCTGTATGGACTTTATACTGATAGCTAGATTTGGGGCTGTGAAGTATTTTTAAAATTGTATAGCCCGAAATATACTTGGCTGACTCAAAAGGTTCTTTTTATTTGTCTTCTGACCACTTCTGTTGTCCCCACTGCCCCAATTAGGAATGCAGTGGTGGTCTCCATTTAAACATTTCAATTCACTGTTCTAGTCCACTAATGGGGAAACAAGTTTGGAAGGACTGAGTCAGACTCTATGTGGAGAAGGTAGGAAGGTAGAGAAATGAGGTCATGGGAAGAAGGAAGAGAAGGAAATGGAGGCAGAATCAAACATTTCTAAAGTGTTTTGCATAAAATGGAGATAATAACATATTCTACCTGCCTCATAAGGTTATTCAGAGGCAATTACCATATATACCTTAAAACACTATTTGGGCTATTATTATTAATATTAATAAAGACATAAAGGATTTCACTTCTGAAAGCATTCTGTAAAATGAAGCATATAAAGAAACACAGACTCTCTCAAACATGTTTACTCCTTGAGAAAACCATCTATATTTGGTGCCTCCACTTATTTTCCTCTTATCTATTTCTTAAATCTCTTAGGTTTGGATTTCAACCTCATCATTCAATCAAAACTCCCTTCAAAGTTACCAATGATGTCTTAATCAACAAAGCTCTTTCCCTTTTTTTCAGTCTTTATGTTTCTTGACCTCTTTGTAACCTATGACATTGCTGATTTCCCTCTTCTCTTGGGTCATCTCTGTGCTCTCTCCTGGTTCTCTTTCTTCTAAGTTTCCTTTGTAAGATATTTATCCAGGCCATTCCTGCTAACCCTGGTTAGCCCCCAAGATTTCTTCCTGTTGCCCTTTTCTCTTCTCCCTCTCTATTATTTCACTTTACAAACTCATTATCTCCCATGGATTCAATTATCATCCTTTGTAGATGATTTTCATATAGATTTATCCAGTTCTGACTTTTCTCTTCACTTCTAGTCTCATTTCACTAAATGCCTGCTGGTACCTTGAACTGAATGTCTTATATATACCTCAAATTCAACATATCCCAAACTGAATTCATTTTCTTTTCCTCTCAGAATCTCCCCTTTTCCAAACTCCATTATTAGTGTTATTATTGTTATTGTTATTATCATTATTTTAAACCCTTAGCTTCCATCTTAGAATCAATGCTGTGTATTGGTTCCAAGGCAGAAGAGTGGGAAGGTCTAGGCAACAGGGATTAAGTGACTTAAGTGCCCAGGGTCGAATAGCTGGGAAGTATCTGAGGCCAGATTTGAACCTAGAACCTCCTGTCTCTAGGCCTGGCTCTCATTCCACTGAGCCACCTTCCTGCTCCCCACCTCTGTTATTGCTAAGGCCTCTCTCATCTTCCCAGTCATCCAATCTTATAACCTGAGTGTCATCCTTGACTTCTCACTCTCTTTCACCATACCCTGCTTCATCCAATCTAAGTCCTGTTAATTCTACCATTGAGATATTTCTATATATGCCTCCTCTCCCTTATGAAACTGCCTCTGCTCTATTGCAGTTCCTTGTCACCTTATTCCTGGACTTTCATAACAGTCTTCACTCAGTTTCTTTGATTTTAGTCTAACTCCATTTCCGCTCAACTTCCCCTCTGTTGTCAAAGTGATTCTCTTAATGCATAGAACTGACCAAATCATCCCTTGTGCTCAGCAAATATAGTTGGATCCTTACCACCTCTAGAATGAAATATTAAGTCCTCTGACTTTTAAAAACTCTTTCAACTTGGGGCCTTCTAACCTTCCCAGACTTCTTACACTTCACTCTTCTCCCTGTACTCTAAAATCTAGTAGAAGTAATCTCCTTGCTTTTCTTTGCATATGATACTCCATCTCTCAATTTGGTGCATTTTTACTCTGTCCCCAAAGCCCAGAATGTTCTCCTGCCTTGTCTCAGATTTCTGGATTCTCTGGCTTCTTTCTAGGCTCTACTCAAATTTTATCTTCTGCAAGAGACCTTTTTCAATCTGTCCATATACCTTCCACTGTTAGTGCCTTCCCTTTGAGATGCCCTCAAGTTTACCTTGAATATATTTTGTATTATGATTATTTTTTAGATGTCGTTTTTCCCATTAGAATGTGAGTTCCTTGAGGCCAAGGAACATGCTATTGCTTTTCTTTGTATCACCAGAACTTAGCACAGTGTCTGCCACATAGTAAGTAAGCCTTGATAAATATTTATTGACTTCACACAGTTTCTTACTCCTCAGTGTTCTCACACAACCTGGGATGTGAGCTCACTAATGTCAGTAAAAGAATTGTTGTCCATTGGTCAAAAGCAATTGACTGTTGCTTCAAATATTTAAATGAGATGAAATCCTTTAGGTTAGGACTCAGATCCTAAAAATGGGGGTTCTAGATATCCCGTGAGATCTAGGGATAATATGAACTCTATCCCTTCTTGCTTACTTTCCCAGGCAGGGTGAAGTAGAAAGTGAACTGAATAGCACATGCCCAGAATTATAATTTTTCTTGTTCTGACTGAATAATATTATTTAGGGATTGGGAGAAATATAATATGATCTCATTCCCATACTTTTAGATGAGAATCCATCAGTCAATCAAGTAACAAGCATTTATTAAAATTCTATTCTGTAGGAGGCATCTAGGTTGCTCAGTGGATTGAGAATCAGGCCTAGAGAACAGGAGGTCCTAGGTTTAAATCTGACCTCAGATACTTTTTAGATGTGGGACCCTGGGCAAGTCACTTAACCCTCAATGTCTAGCCCTTACCACTCTTCTGCCTTGGAACCTATACATAGTATTGATTCTAAGATGGAAGGGTTTAAAAATAAAATAAAATAAAAAATTCTATTCTATGCCAGGCACTGCACTTGGAGATGCAAATACAAAAGTAATAAGGGACTTGTGTTTGAATCCTTTTTATTTTTTTGACAATATGTATCATTGTAAGTTAATAATTATTCATTAAATGCCCACTATTTGCTAGAAGTGGAGATAAATATATGAAAAAGAAAGACAGTCCTTGCTCTCGAGAAGCTTACAATCTTTTGGGTAAGACAATGTACACGCAAAAAAGTGGAAATCCAGTCAGGAGTAGGGGATGTTGGGGTTGAGTCAGGAGAGAAAGGAATTGTGAAAGTCACTTAGTCTACCTGGGCCTTAGTTTTTTCATCTTTCAAATGAAACAATTAGAATAAAATGATTTCTTAAATCTTCTTTAGATCTAAGTCTATGATCCTATGAGCTAATAATTAAGTATCACTTTTTAGCTGGACTATTGGTAGATAACTTTGTGATTGTTTCTTTATTGCTCTCCTTGTTTCTAGATTTATTTCCAGTCCCTCATTCATATAGCTGTCAAACTAATATTCCTAAAACATAGATTTGACCCTGTCATTGACCTGTCCAAGAAGTGCCAGTGACTCCCTCTTGCCACTAATAAAATGCAAACTCCCGTCTTTGTATTTTAAAAGTTGGTTCTGATCTATGCTTCACAAAATCTACTCCTCTGGTAGTTCAGGTCAGATACTAGAATGAAATAAGACACTCATAGATCATTCAACAGTTAAAGAATTTATTTAGCCATAACAAAGGCAGGATAATCAGCAAAGATATTCAGTGAAGATATATTGAGTTGATTCAGCTGAGTAACGCTCCATTGTCCCTTCCTTGCTCACTGTAGTCCACCAGTCAAATGTGAGAAAAATTCTGGAGTTCCTTGTATCTGTATTCAGGAAACCAAGAAGTGAAGTCACTGGCCTGAGTCTAAAAGTCCCCTGAGCTAATTAAGACTGGAGGATGGTTTTGATCCCAAGTAAAGAGAACCCTAGTCCAACTCTTTCTGGATAGAAGGGGCTAGGATATAGCATCTATTAGAGAGCTATATAGTCTTGCTTTAGTTTTTCTTTCCAGGCTCATTATTATAAATTGATTCCTGTATACTATATTCTAGCTATATTGGCCCACTTTCCATTTCCTCTTTATAAAATTGTAACCCTTTTCTCCCATGCCTTTGTACAGGCTGTCCTCCATATTAGAAATATATTCTAAATGGTTAGGGTAAGTGATTATTCAGACGTTGACTATAAGATATGAATAGTTGATAGAATAAATTAATCCTTTAACTATATTCATTTACCAAGGCATTTAATATGTAATAACTATTTACATATGCTGCAAAGTACAAATTTATTTTTTTCTATTGATTTTGGATTTATGATAATTTGACCTAATCTCAGCTTCAGTTTACTCTTTTTTTAAAAGCCCTTTTGAAGAAGGATGCTCCATTATAGCACACAGGTAAGTGTTAGTTTTTGATGTCTCAGCAATAGAGTGCAGTCTCTGTAAAGTTTTACCATAACAGAATAACTTCCTAGGAGGTGCTAAGAGGACACTGCTTTCTGAAGACCATCCTCCAGGAGCAGAGAAACAGACCATCCATAGGCTAGCTACTTGGTGATGATTTCTCTAGCAATGGAAACTAATGAAACAAGGAAAAATACAATATGACCCTTTATGTGGTTCATTCCTTTTCTACTTCTTCAGCAATAGTGACAGTATGGTGGGAAAAGGTTCAGAGGGTTTTATACGTTTTATAGATTTTTAACTTGCTGAGATCCTCATGCAATGTCCAACAAGTTCCCATACTACTAAATGAATGGAATAGGATCATTCTTTCCATTCTCATAATACAACAAGGAAGTCATAGCTGAATGAAAAGATGGTTCATAGGTTCTCTTTGGGGAGGAAACTAAAGGAGACAGTGAGTTGGTTTTAAAATGCTGGACAAAGTGAGTATTGATTAAATGTTGAAAAATGAAATTAACTATATTTTAAAGGTAAGGAAATTACTTGCAACTAATATTCCTCCCTCAGTCGTCTGTGCACAGTCAGACGACTGACTCGTTAGAACAATAATCAACATATTACATAGCTTGCAGAAGAAAAAGAGAGAGAAACGAGTTAAAAATTGTGGCATATGATTGTAATGGAATATTATTGTGATCTAAGAAACGATGACAAAGGTGAATTCAAGGAAACCTAAGAAGAGTTGTATGAACTGATACAGAGTAAAATGATTAGAACCAGAATAACAACATTGTATAGGAAAAACAACTTTGAATGATTTGAGAATTGTGATCAGTAAGATGACCAACTACAGTTCTAATGGTCTGATGAGAAATCATGCTACCTGTATTTATTTTATAGAGGAGTGATAGATTTAAGTTGCAGAAAGAGATGCATATTTTTATACTTGGCAAATGTGTGGATTTGTTTTGTTTACTATGCTTATTTGCTAAAATGATCATATTTTTTTTAAATTTGGGGGATAATAAAGGGGAAGAGGGGAGCTAGAGATAGGGTTGCCAAAGGAAAAAAAGAAAGGAGAGCCACTGAAATATTTTTTGAATACACAAAATATAAATGAAAGACATCCTTAAGAAAATACAGATAAGCAGGGCAACTTTTGAAAATCACATGTTGAAATTAGTACTTAAAAACTGGTACAAAATAGATTTACAATTTCCATTAGAATACAATATTTTTTCCTGTTCTATATATGAAAACATTTTTTTTCTCATTTGCTATTTGCTACATTCAAAAATAAAATGAATATTTTTTCCAAAGCGCCTTTGTCTGAAAACACTTGACTTACTTACCAAGTGGAGAGATATGGCAGCCAAGGATAAAATTGGTTTAGAATAAAAACTCATTCATGAAATCTTAGAAGGATGGAGAAAATTATGAGCAATATTGTCTTTTAAAAAGGAGAAAAACAATAAAGGTTAAAACTAGTTTAGAGAAAAGTAGAAGGACTTGGGTAAACAAGATCATCCTGAGTATACTTAATGAGAAAACTGGTAGAAGGGCAACAAAAGATAAATGGTGGAGATGATCCTTATGTTTTTGTTTTTTTTTAAACAAACTCCACAGTTATGAAGTGGAGCCATCACAATTAGACTCTAACATTATAGTCTTGGAAATACTTAAAGAGGATATAGAAATAGCATTAAAAAGAGCAAAGAAAGGAACAGAAGTTATATTAAATGAACTATACATAGAGGAAATCCATGTAGAAGATGACACATTTATGAAGGGATTGAGGAACTGATCTGCCGGGTACCTAAAGGAGGAAAATATACCAAAAATGTGGTAAAAAAATTCATCCTCATTAGAGCCAAAAAGGGTGACCAAGAGAAAATCAACAGCTACTGATTTTCCCATGCCTACTTTCCCATCTATGTAAAGCTTTTATAAAACAAACAAACAAACAAACAAAATAATCCTCACATGTGTTCAGAGTATGATTGATAAAAGCATTTATAGTGAAGGGGCAATGATTTTATAGATCACTAAATTTATTGGAAAAATCTATCTTTGACTTCCTACTTTCACAGGCTATAAAATGTGGAAATAATTAATGGTGGTGGGGCAATTCAAGCAGATCCACTAATATACTTTTGGTGCAGTTCCAACTGGTGTAATGGTCCTAGAAAATAATATAGAATTATGCTAAGAAAGTGATCAATATATCCATACTGTCTGATCCTACCATAAGGTATATGTTCAAAGGATATTAGTAGAAGAGAGAAAAGTCTCATAAATATAAAAATATTTTTAGCAATAGTTGATAAGATCAATAATTGAAAATAAAGCAGGTACCTACTGATTGGGCAATGCCTCAGCAAAATGTTGTACACACATACAGGCTATACTAAAAGTTATACTGCAGTTTTAAGCTTCTTAAGATTGCACTAAGACTTGGTACCTCATATACAATAGAATATTATTGTGTCGTACAAAACAATGTGAAGAATTTAGAAAAACAAATGGGAAGATTTATATCAGCTCTTAGAGAATGAATAAGAAGCAGAACTAGAAACACAAAATACATAACTAAAATGAAATAGAAAGAACAAAAAAATGAAAAAAAGCACAACTCTTTAATTATATATACTAACTTTGGCCTTAGACAAGAATTGAGAAAATATAAATCTCTTTTTCCATCACTGTAGTGGGAGGCTTTAGGTAAAGCATATTGCATATACTATTACATGTGGTCAATATCTTATTTGATTTTGCTGAATTTTCTTTTACGATTGTTGTTATAAGGCAGTGATAACAAGCCTATAGCATGGGTGCCAAAGGTGGCATGCAGAGCACTCTGTGAGCACGCGGCCACCCTCCTGCACCCCACACTTTGTTACTAGAAAAGCAGAGGGACTTGGGCAGAGCTGCTCCCTTCCTCCTTTCCACCTTGTCTGATGACATTTTTCCACATCCCCTGCCTTTCTGCTCAGCAGAACAATGGGAGTCCAGGGTGGTGGTGGTGGTGGTAAGGTGGGTGGCTCACAAGTGGCAGAGCTGGAGGGGAGAAGAGTGCTTGGGCCACTCCCCTCCCTCCTTCTACACCCGCTGAGGACATTCCTCACTTCATCCATCTGTCCCCCCTGCAGCCCAGTGGGAGTGCTTCTTACCTCCCCTCTGTGGGGTGAGGGGGGCAGGGCATGCCCATCACTCAGTGGGGGGTGGGCACAGCACTCATTCTGTGGGATAGAGGCAGGGTCTGGCACTCCATCTCTAAAAGGTTCACCATCATTGTTATAAGGGATGTCTCTCTGGATTACAGAAAGAGATCTATTTGGAAATGAATGTGATACAAAAGCAAAAGGCATCAATAAACTTAAACTGTAACAAATAAAAAGTTTTATAACAAAAGACGTTTGATGATCTCATTACTAATATGAACAAAGGTGCAAAAAAGGAATATAGTAGTGCAGTGTATAGAATAATCGGTTTGGATTTAGGAATACTTGAGTTCAGATCCAGCATTAGATATTCATTTACTGTGTCACTTTTAGAAAGTCACTTAACCTCTTGTTTATTTCAGGTTTCTTATCTGTAAAATGGGGATAATAATATGACCCTGCTCCTTGGGGCCAATGTGATGATCAAATGAGAGAATATTTTCAAAGTACTTAGCACAGTACTTGGCCTAGAGTAGGCACTATATAAATGCTACTTATTATTATTAATAACGACTCACCAGTGTAATGGAAGAGATTCAGCAGAGTCTGAGTTGAAGGAATGTCCACATCAAATGATATTCTTGTTCATAAATGAAACTGAACTAGTATATCAAGCCCCAGAATATTACATTGCTTTTTGAGACAACATCTATAACTACTTAAAGGATTTTGTTCAACTTTCCACGTAGATAAAACCAAGAATATAAAGGAATTGTCTATGAATAAGCTCTATAGCCTATTGAGTGAATTTCTTGTGGTTAACTTATAGGATGATCTGGACAAGAATCACCTAGAATGGGCAGGCACAAATGGGTATTCATCTGCATTGTTCAACAGAACATCCCCAAGTATGAGTTTGAAGCATTTGAGTTGAATTTAAAGAAAGTGTAAATAAAATTTGATGTAATGTTTAATTAATCTTGAAAGAATAAACTGCAATTTGCACAGTTAATATATGAGAGCTATATTTTTCTAAGCTGTTCTAAAATAAATTTTGTCTATTTATTAAGAGCAGTTCCTAAAGAAGTCCTAATTGGCATTTTGCAAACCTTGTCTGTGCTGCTTTATATACAAAAAAGGATTTTTATTTTTCTATAAATACTCCATGAATCAGATTTATTTGTAATTGGTGTTCAAGCATCTGCCTCTTTTATTTGGGCAATCCCACTTCTCCTCCCACCTCCCCCAGCATCCATTTATGTGTTGTCTCATTTCCATTGGATATAACCTTCTTGAGAGAAGGAACTATTTATTTGTTTGTTTTCTTTTGTTTCTAGTTGTATTCTCAGTTCTTAGCACACTGCTTGGCACATAAGTGATTAACTAAAAAAATTAAACCCTTACCTTCTGCCTTAGACTTGACACTAAATATAAGTTCCAAGGCAGAAGAGTGGTAAAGACTAGATAATTAGAATTAAGTGACTTGACCAGGATCATACAACTAGGAAGTGTGATTTGAACCCAGCATGTCCTATCTCCAGATCTGGCATGCTATCCAGAGTCACCTAGATGTCCCTTTACAAATGCATTTTGACCTGACTTGATCTATTTCCCAGGGACTACTAATGGTACATGCAAGAAGGGATCTTCTTCCAAATTTGAGAGAGAAAATATGGATTACAAGGAGCAGAGACTAAGACCTAAATCTGTATGAGACAACAAATCTGCAAGGTCCCCACAGGGAACTTCAAGCTCCAAGGACTGGGAATACTGAAGTAGTAATAAAACTGTTAAAACCATATTTTGGTCTTCTGTAATATCTTCAGTGCCATAGTAACTGATAACAGTATGCTAAGTGCTTTATTAAATATAAAAACTTATTGATTACATGACTGATTTATCTTCATGTGAATAAGTAATGTCTTTCTTTATATTGTTATAATTGTTTAAATTATGCTCCCATTTCTGTCTCACTTTGCTCTGTATCAATTCAGAGTCTTCCAGTTTTCTTTTGAAATTATCCATTCCACCATTTCTTATATTTGCCCCTTTTGAGAACAACAACATTAATTATAGGCAAGCCACTTAATTGTGGTTGGATTAGTAGAATAACTTTCTAAGACTAGAAGTTATAGAGAAGGCATGAATGTGCATCTTTAGAGAGAGGCTTCTCCTCCTCTCTGGAGTTTCTTCCAGAGGTCTAGTCCCATTCCCCCATTGGTGGTCAAGGTACTATGCTGATTTAAGAAATACATATGCACAGGGAAATAGAAAGTCTCTGCTCTCAAAGAGAATATAATCTGGCTATGTATCATTAATTAATTAATGAAAAAAAGAACAAATTAATTAAAGAAAAAAGAATTAATGAATATGGAACAAGTTCCAAGTAAGTAGGATAGGAAATTGATGATACAAAAAGAAGGAGGAAGAGATCAGGAAAGTAGGCAAAGGAGGCATCATAGAGATTGTGGGAATTGAACTAAAGACCCAACTGGCAGCTTATTGGTCTGTGGCTGATAACACTGTTTTAATATAGTACGGAATGAGGCTGATACTTGGTCCCTATATGGGTCAGTTACCTTTGATTATTTTCATAGTCACAGACTGAATACCAAACTTGGCCAAATGACCTACAGATGCTTGCTATTAAAATCTCAATGAGAATCAGGTGAGAGAATGTGGATGGGGCAGTTCCAAACTAATCATCAATTGTTGGGAGAAAAAAACAAAACAAAACAAAAAACTGAAAATTAGTTAGATGGCTATTAAGTGGTATAGTGAAAAGATCATTGGACTTTGAGTGTAGTAGCCCTGGGTTCAAATTCCATTTCAGACACTAGAGATTTAACCTGGGAAAATTTACTTAACTACTCAGCTTTAGTTTTCTCATCTAGAAAATGAACAATAGTACTTATTCTAGGGATAGCTAGGTGGTGCAGTGGATAAAATGCTGGGCCTGGAGTCAGAAAGACTTCATCTCATATCTTCCTGAGTTCAAATCTGGCCTCAGATACCAGCTGTGTAACCCTGGGCAATTAATTTAACCCTGCTTGCTTTAAAAAAAATTGTATCTATTTGATAGTATTTATCATGAGGCTCAAATGAGATAACATTGGCATACTTTATTGTATAATATAAATGCTATTTATTATTATTATTAACTCAAAGTTTATTCCTTATTAAAAAACATATTGGTCATTGCTGGTGGAGTTGTGAATTGATCTAACCATTCTGGAAGGCAATTTGGAATTATGGTCAAAGGGTTTTTAAAAGAATGCCTACCCTTTGATCCAGCAATACCACTACTAGATCTGTATCTTAACGAGATAAAAGACAAAACATAACATGGGGATGGACCTGTTTGTACAAAAATATTTGTAGCTGTGCTTTTTGTGGTGGCAAAAAAATTGGAAACTGAGGGGGTGTCCCTCTATTGGGGAATGGCTAAACAAATTGTGGCATATAATGGTGATGGAATACTATTGTGCTATAAGAAATGATGAAACAGTTGATTTCTATAAGAACTGGAAGGACCTACATGAACTGACTTGGGGTGAAATAAATTTAACTAGGAGAACATTATACACAGTAACTGAAACATTGTGGGACAATCAAATGTGATAGATTTTGCTACTAACAACAATACAATGATTCAGGACAACTCTGAGGGACTTATGAAAAGAATGCTATCCTCATCTAGAGAAAGGACTGTTGGAGTAGAAATACAGAAGAAAACATGTAATTTATCTCGTGTTTATTTGGATATATGACTTGGGATTTTGGTTTTAAAAGATTACTCTATTACAAAAATGAACAATATAAAAATAGGTTTTGAGTGAAAATACATGTAAAACCTAGTGGAATTGTTTGCCAACCTTGGGAGAGGGGAGGGAGACAAGATGAATCGTGTAACCTTGGAAAACTTATTTGTAGATTTGTGACTGGAATAAAGAAAATTTTAAAAGTAAATGAATAAAAAGCAGCTTGATAGTACAAGCTTTATTTAATGGACAGAATGTGTAGAGGAAAGAGCACTGACCTTAGACTTGGGAGATTTGAATTCTATTCTTAGCTCTGCCATTAACTCTCTGATGAAGCTTAGAAATGTCATTTTTCTGGCCTCAGTTTTGTCATCTACAGAAAAAGGGGGTGAAGTTGAAGACTCCAGGGTTTTATAAATATAAAATAATTTACTTTAGAGCTTCATGTTACAGATGGGAAATTGATGTTTATGGATGCTGAATGACTTTCTTGAGGTCATTCGATTGTTCAGTATCAGATATTAGATAGGAGATGTAAGCCCTCATCTTCTGACTCCTGGTCCCACATTTTTGTTATAACATTCTATTCACCTGGATTATTATTTGGAAATGAGACAAAGAGAAAGGCCTTTTGGATCCAGCTTCTCCTCCCTTTTGCTATAAACCTAAAAACAGTAGTCGTAGATGGACGTTAGCCCTTGAAGGGTACAAGTTGCTTGGTGAGCTTCAGCTATTCAATTCAGCTTCATTCTAAAGCCACAGAAGTAAAATCTCGAGGTATTTACTTAGGATTAATGACCACTTAGGAGAAGTTATAGTTTTACTCCATTAACCCCATCTCGTCACTAATTCCCAGAAGGTACCATCCAAGGAAAGGTCATTATTGCTATTTGAGACTTCAAATACCACCTTGGAGGATGGATGTTTTGTTTAAAAGGATGCCATTTTACTTGGTCTATACAGGGCATTTCTGGAGAATTCTTACCCTGTACATAAACTGCTGTGATTGCTTAGAAACATCTCTCAGGGCTCACGCCATTCAGCAGCTAATCCACTCCTAGACATTGTGCATTCGGCTGGAAACTGCAGCAGGTTCTATTTTCAGCACCTAAAATCAATGCCCTACTCTGACAGCCTGGGCTGCTGCCTCATTATCTCCCCCTGGCCCATGTGCTGAGTGCAGCTTCCCTTTGTGGGAGATTAGGGATTGGGGAGTGTGAGAAATGCTTTCAGTCATATCTGCTGTCATTTGAATAATACTAGGTGTCAGGAAGATATATATTCCTCCCGATTTTAACCAACCCAATTCTAGAGCCCCTCCCAATGAGCAGTAGCAGTAGCAATTCCATATGTCTGTCTCGAATTTGAGTCATGGGCTTGGAAATGGACGCCATCTGATAGATTCTCCTCTGGCCACAGAGGGAGCCAGGAAGAGACCAGTGGGCCTCCGCGTCCTATTTCATATTCTGTGTTGGGTCCCATAGATAGGTGTAGGATTTTCATAGGATTTAGGATTGGAAGCTATCTGAGATTACAGTCTCCTCATTTGAGGGGTGAAGAGGACGAGGCCCACATTAGAAGGGGAAACTTCCCAAGATCACACAGCTAGTAGTAAACAGAACCAGAATTTGAAGTCCAGAGTTCTGATTACAAATTCAGTACTTGTCGTTATGCCATACATACTTCCCATGTTATGAGATTTAGAAGTAGAAAGGACCATAGAGGTAGTTGAGTCTAATACTCTCGTTTTACGGATGAGGAAAGCAAGGTCTAGAGAAGTTAAATATCTTACTCAAGGTCACAGAAGGGATATAGAGAAAAGAACAGTGACTTTGGAGCCATTATCCTGGGCTTAGAATCTCTTACCTGCCACTATCACATAGTCACATATTAAAAATGTACAATCTCTATGCCTCATTTATAAAACGAGAGAATTGGAATAGATGTCCTCCAGGGTTTTTTCAGCTCTAAATCTATAATTCTCTAAGTTGAAGAGCCAAGAATCTAACCCATATCTTATGACGTCAATACTTTTCCCCATGATAGCTCCGTAAGAACAGATATAGAAATGAATCCAGCCAAGGGTCTTAAGGACTAGAAGTCTTAAAGGAAATCTGCTAAGTGGTTTTCTATTCCTTTTGGGTTAGGCATTCTTGGGAATTGTGTGCATTTATATTTATTCTACATCCCCTAAAACCAACTATTCAATTTATTTCTCATTTAGTCGCTAATGTTCATGTAGCTCACATTAGTCAGGACCTTATGTCTTTTGAAATTACATCATAGGTCAGGGGCAGCTGGGTGACTCGATGGATAAATCAGTGGATTTAGAGCCAGCCCTAGAGATGGAAGGTCGTGGGTTCATATCTGGACTCAGACACTTCCTAGATGTGACTCTGGGCAAGTCACTTAACCCCCATTGCCTTGCTCTTACCACTCTTCTGTCTTGGAAATAATACATAGTATTGATTCTAAGATGAAAGGTAAGGGTTAAAAAAAATTGCTTCCTAGGAACTGGAGCTGGAAGGGACCTTAGAGCTCTGATCTCAAACCCCTGTTTTGTGGATGAAGAAATTGATGTCTCAAGAGGTAAAGCGTGACTTGCTTAAGGTCTCCCAGTTTAAGTAGGAAAAGAATTGTGGGACAGTGGATAGACCATTAGAATTAGAGGCAGGGGTCTTGAGTTAAATTCTTTCTCTACTTGTGAGGTCCTGGGTTAGTCCTCTTATAGTCTGCTAGGCTCAATAATGAAATAAGAGAATTGGACTCAGTGACCTTCAAATATGCTTTTTTCTTTTAAATCCTGCAACCTATGAGCTTAGGTTTGCCTGTGTTGTTCTAGGAACTCCTACAAATAGCAAAAGGGAAATTTGAACCCACTCCCTTTGACTCCAGGTACAGTACTCTTACCAAAACCATAAGGAGTGGTGAGACTGAAGTGACTAATGGATTGAAAAGAGCCTTCATTTGTTTGGACATAAGAATATGTAGACAGTAGTGTCATTATTGATAATATATATTCTAAAAGCAAATCATTAGCATTTAGTAATGGTCCCTGCTTGGGGGAAAACATTCAAATAAATGAATTCATATTAAGTGAGATTTCAAAGCTCTGTAGCAAGACATCACTACTTTTAAAAAATTGCTAATCCTCCAAAGGCGTATTGTTAAAACTCAATTAGTTGTGTGTGTTTTTTTTAAACTACCCAGTATTAAATTGAAATGAAATAGCAGTTAAGTATATTTAGGGCACTTTATTTAAACTGTTTTCCAATCAGGAAACAATAATGTTAAGGAAAAAAGGAGATAGAAATCTATGTAATGAGTCAGTGGCTGTTTCTCGCACTTATAATTGAGGAGAGAGAGAGAGAAACAGACAGACAGAAAGAGAGACAAAGAGAAAGACAGAGAGAGAGGAAGAGAGAAGGGAGAGAGAGAGAATGGGGGGGAAGGAGGGACACAGAGAAACAAAGACATCTTGGTCATAGACAGAGGCACAGAGGCAGAGAGACTGACAGAGATACAAAATAGAGACAGACAAAGAAAGAGACAGACAGGGACAGATACACAAAGAGAATTATATGTAGTTCAGCTCCTTTTTCCAGGCAAAACTGGGAGGATTAAGAGAATGAATTGCAAATGAAAAAGCCTGGTTGGATGTGAATAATAAAACTACTGTTAAGCAAAGGCCTTGGGATTTTGTACTGAACACTTGATCTGGAGTCAGTGGTTTTGGGTTCAAATCTTGGTTATACTATTTGCTACTACTGTGATTCTGGGCAAGCCTCTTCAATTTTATCAGCCTCATTAGGTTATCCCTTTTCTTTTCTAGATCAGTGATCTTTTGACCTGGGGAATAGTCACTGAGAGTCAATCCCTTTTCCTCTTCCCCCACCTACCATGGTTTCCCCTCAAAAGATCTCAACCATAGCACTTTTTTTGTTTTTGTTTTTGTTTTTTTTTTTTTTAACCCTTAACTTCTGGGTATTGGCTCTTAGGTGGAAGAGTGGTAAGGGTGGGCAATGGGGGTTAAGTGACTTGCCCAGGGTCACACAGCTGGGAAGTGTCTGAGGCCAGATTTGCATAGCACTTCTGATATTAAAAAAATCCAAGAGGGAAACTGAGGGAAGAGGAAAAGAGAGTGGCTCTCAGGGACCATTCCCTAGGTCATTATAGTAATGAGACTGAGCCTTTAAATATAGCAACATTTGTAAAAGAGGCAGTGGTGGGGTATTGGAAAGAGTGCTGTTATGTTCAGTCTGAAGACATGAATTCAAATCCTAGCTCAGTCTCATTTTTATAATGCTTTAAGGTTTAACAAAACACTTCCCTTGCAATAACCACACGTGGAAGAGAATACAAAAGTGATTATCCCCTTTTTATAGCTGAGAAAACTGAGACGTTAGGAAAAGTGGTGACTAGCTTAGAGTTATATAAGTAGTAAGAAGGAGAGCCAAAACTCACATCTAGACTTTTTCCACTGTGCCAAACTGTCTCTTTTGTTCCATGCTCATTATATACTTGTGTCTCCTTGGACAATTTACTCTGGCCTCTGTGGGCCTGAAATTCTTTCCTCCTCTGTAATAACAACAACAAAAAAGGATTTGACTCCAGATGATTTAAAAAATATTTTGAGTTCACATCACTGGTTTTCATTATCACTATGTAGCTGAATTTCAAATCTGTGTTGTTCTCATTTAGTAGTTTTCTTGTCTGACTCCTTATGATCTCATTTGGGGTTTTCTCGGCAAAAACAATGGAGTGGTTTGCCATTTTCTTCTCCTGCTCATTTTATAGAAGAGAAAATGAGGCAAAAAGGGTTAAGTGACTTGTCCAAGGTCACATAACTAATAAGTATCTGGGGCCAGATTTGAACTCATGGAAAGGAATCTTCCTTCTTCCAGGCCAATCAACTTCCAGTACCTAAATCTATACCCAGTCCAATATGTCTCCTTCTCTCTAAGTTCATATTATCCTTTTCCTGCTGGATTTGTCCACAGGGAAGTCCTTTAAGAATCTCAAGCTCTGTACATACAATAGGAAACTCATCTTATTCTTTTCCTTATTTCTTTTCTTCAACAGTCATTCAATTTTCTTTATCTTCATAGATTGTCCAAAAAATTCTTCCAGTCAGTCACTCGAGTTTGAAATTTCAAAATTTCCCTTTTAGTAGGAACTTGAAAAAAATGTTTGCTGATTGAATGATTAATTGATCCAATTAGTTGCTCTGTCTTGTCAATCTTACTGCCAAATCTGGTTCATTTTCTCCATTCATAGGACCACTACTTTAGTTCAGGCCATCATTACTTCTTGCCTGGACTGTTGCAATGCCTCCTAACTGGGTTCCCCGCTTCCAATTTATCTTATCCCTCCAATTCATCTTCTATACACTTGCCAAAATAATTTTCCTAAATCACAGATGGGATGATGCTACTCCTTTGCTCATGAATCTTTTGTAGCTCCCTATTTCATCAAAGATAAAATATAACAGCAACTTGTAGGCCTGACTTTAAATCCTTTCACAGTTTAACTTTCGTATCTCTTTTTAGACATTTCCCAGTTTTTCCTTTTCTTATACATTATCTTCTAGGTTCACTGAACAACCTGCTGTTCCTTGAGTTTGGCTTCCTATTTCCCACTTTTGTGGATTTTTGCTTTTACTTTTTCACCACGTTTGGGATGTTCTCTTTTCTTTCCTTTGCCTCTCAGCCTCTTTGTTTTCTTCAAGGCTCAATATAGATGATACTTCCTATGGGAAGTCTTTCTTCTTTTCCTGCATGCTAGATTTGTTAGTTTTCTCTCCCTCCTCAAATTATCTTGTATTTAAATATCATGTCTGTAGGCAGCTAGGTGTCACAGCAGATAGAGCACTGAACCTGAAATTGGGAAGCCTGGAGTTCAAATCCAGCCTCAGACACTTACTAGCTGTGTGACCCAGGATAAGTCACTTAACCTCTTTCTGTCTCAGTTACCTCATCTGTAAAATGGAGACAATAATAGTACCTACCTCCTAGAGTTGTGAGAATCAAATGAAATATTTTTAAAATGCTTTGCAAACTTAAAGCATTATATAAATATAACCTTTGTCGTCTTCATCTTTATCATCATCATCTTCCTCTGAGAAGGATGCAGACTCCTTGAGGGTAGCGGCAGCTTGTATGTTTTCTAGCTACATTTCTTCACACTATGCCTTTTCTAGGTGCATAAAGAATCCTTTAGAAATGAATTGAATTTCTATAGACATTTCCAACTCCAAATCCTATAATTATAATAACAACTAGCATTTATATAATATGTTGCGGTTTACAAAATGATTTTCATATTGTTTTATTTGGTTCTCACAACAACCCTGTTAGGTAGTTGCTTCTATTATCTTTATTTTATAGATGGAAGAAACTGAGGCAAAGAGTTTAAATTGACGTGATCAGGGTCACACATCTGGAAAGTGTCTGAGATAATTCAAACTCAGGCATTCCTGATTTCAAGCTTTGGGCTTTATCTACTACCCAAAATCTGCCTATGATGACTGCACAAGTGGATGATTTCAGTTTCACTGAATTTGCTCTTACTTATCTTTCCTTTCATTGGTTGGTTGCTATAATCCAGGAACAAAGCTCCATTTAGGAGCCCCAGTGGTATTTAGGACGGGAGTGTGGAAGGAGTATAAAGCTAGAAATTAAGATACAAGCTGGATACAGTTGGAAAGAACATTAGACTTTAAGTCAGAGGAAGTGAGTTAAAGTTTCAACTTTCATTATTAGATGAGCAACCTTAAACAAGTGACTTTCAATTTTATTTTATATTATTCTCTTTCATTCACTCTTCCTTCTAATCAGTCTGCTCTGCTAGCTGTTTTCCATATAGAACATACCATTTCACTCTTCTGAATTTCTGCACTTTGTTATGCCTTATTTCTGGGATTCACTCTTGCCTCAGCTTTTTTTTTTTAAACGTTTTTTCAATTACATGTCAAATCAATTTTTGATCATTGTAATCTGTATTTGCAATTCAGATTCTTTCCTCCTTCACTCCCTCTCCCTACCCAAGGCAGTAAGTTGTTTGATTATAGATTAAACCAGTGCTTTTATTCAATATACATATATATATATATTTCCATATATCCTCATGCTGTGAAAGAAGATATATATATATGTATATATATATACATATAATATGTCTATATGTAAAAAAAAACTCATGAAGGGAATAAAATGAAGGACGGAAAGCTTTGATCTGAAATCAAGACTCCAACAGTTTTCTCTTTGACTATGGATAGTATTTTTCATCAGGAGTTCCTTTGGTTTATCATGGAACATTGTTTAGCTGATAATAATTTAGTTCTTTGCATTTGATCATCATAAATATTTCTGTTACTGTATACAGTGTTCTCCTGGTTCTATTCATTTCACTTGGTTTCAGTTCATATAAGTCTTTCCAGATTTATCTGAATTCATTCTGTTAATTACTTCTTATGGTGCAGTAGTATTCTATTACAATCATATAACATCACTTGTTCAGCCGTTCCCCAACTGATGTACATACCTTCAGTTTTATGCCTAGTTTTATGGCCCTTTCAGCATAGTTTTATATTCTTCTCCCAAATAGTTGTATCATTTCCCAGTTGCACCAACAGTGTATTAGTGTTCCAATTTTCCTTCAATCCTTTCAGCATTTATCATTTTCATTTTTGGTTATTTATGCATTTTAATTCTGTGTTTTAATTTATATTTCTCTAATCAAAAGCAATTTGGAGCATTTTTCATATGACCATAGATAGTTTTAATTTCTTCATCTGAGAACTGCCTGTTCATATCCTTTGACCATTTATTCATTGGGGAATGCTTCCGGTTCTTATAAGCTTGACTCAGTTCTCTATATATATGAGAATTGATGCCTTTTTCAGAGACATATAAAAATCTGTTATAAAATCCCCATCCCCCAATTTGTTGCTTCCCTTCTAGCCTTGGTTGTACTGATTTTGTTTGTACAAAATTTTTAAAATTTAATGTGATTAAATTTATCCATTCTATTTTTTATAATGCTTCTATGTCTTGTTTGGTCATAAATTCTCTTCTTATTCATAAGTCTGGCAGGTAAACTTTTCTATCTTTCTCTAATTTGTTTATGGGGCTCATTCTTTATTTCTATATCAAGTATCCATTTTGGCTCTATCTTGTTATATGGTGTGAATGCTGGTCTATGCCTAGTTTCCGCCATTCTATTTTCTAGTTTCCCCAGAAATTTTAGCCAAAGCCTAGGTCTTTGGGTTTATCAAATACTAGGTTACTATGATAATTAATTACCATGTTGGTTAGTTAGCCTATTCCATTGATTAACTACTGTATTTCTTAGCTCTGGTATGGCCAAGCCTTCTTCCTTCACATTAAAAAAAATTAATTTCCTTGATATTCTTGACTTTTTGCTATTCCAGATCTTACCTTGCTTTTTCTTTTTTAAACCCTTAATTTCTGTCTCAGAGTCAATACTAAGTATTAGTTCCAAGGCAGAAGAGTGTTAAGGGCTAAGCAACTGAGGTTAAGTCACTTGCCTAAGATCACACAGCTAGGACATGTGTGAGGACATATTTGATTCCAGAACCTCCCTATCTTTCAAGCCACCTAGCTATTCCAATATAACTTTGTTTTTTAAAATCTCTAGCTTCCTTCAAAACAGTCATCACCTTCTATAAAAGACGTCTCCTGATCCTTCTCCCTACCCCACCTCTAAGTTAGTAGCTTCTTCCTTCTACCAAACTTATTTTGCATATTCCTTTTTTTTTCTTTTTGAGTCTTGGTCTCCATGTCTTGCCCAGGTTGGAAGTATAGTAGCCACTCATTGGACTAATGTCAATATTGATCAGCATGAAAACTTGTTCTAGGTTTCATACTTTTGTTGGTTTACCCAACTTGGTAGCCCTCTGTTCCCAGATGCTTACCATAATGTTTTGGTTGTTTGTTCTTTGTTTTGGTGAGGACCAATGACGTCATGGAGTGGTCTTGACTCAAGCTTGAATTTGATTTAAGTGGAGCAGAATTGTACAAAGTCATGAGCCTCATTCTCTTTTCCAGAATCATTGAAATCTAGCGACAGGATAAAAGTCAGGATGATGAGGAATGGTCTAGAACGTAGTGGATGACCTTGGCATCAAAATGATGTTAGAATTAATTTGGACACCCAAACAGTTTTAGCTCTCCTTCAACTCAAAATTCAAAAGGCTTAAGCAATCCATCAGCCTCAACCTCCCAACAATGAGGACCACATGTATGTGCTGCTGTCTACTTAGTACTTATATTGAATTCTCCCAGTGGAATGTGATGTCTTTGAAAGTAAGGACAGTTTCATTTTCTTGTCTTTGTTTCCCCTTTGATATTACTATGCCTTGCACAGAGTAGGTTATTTTATATTTGTGTAATTGAATTTAATAATAAGTTTCAGTTTCCTTTTCTGTGATATAGATCTGATCGTTCCCCACCCCCATACTTGCCGCACATATTTTCTTGAGGAATGTACTATATAAATATAAACTGTCATTTTTATTCTTTGATAAGTGCACTGTGGTGGCAGGAAGATGAGCAAATCAAGAAAGGAAAAGCTGAAAAAAACTACAATATAAAAATAGATTAAATGGAAGAACAACCAAAGAAGCACTAGGCAAAAATGGAAACATTTGCAAATCAATAAGGACTTTGGAACAGGAAGAATGACTCAGTAAAGGCAGGTATGCTTAGAATATCTTTAAGCTAGAACTTTAAAAAATGCAGATGTTTAAGGTTCATATTGATTACTTCATATACAATATTAATAAGAGCACAGAAAAAAAAGACAAACTCGTAGATGAGAGACAAATAAGCAAAGGGGCACATGAAAGGTCTCAGGAGGAAAATTGACTAGTGTGGAATGTAAGAAGTTTAATATATCAAATTTATAATTTACAACAAACAGATATCTGGCATAACTTCTTATGGCTTTTTTTTAGCCAATTCCCCCCACCCCTCCTGTCCTGAGAAGAGAATGGTGATTCTGATGATGTCAGAAGATGGTAGATGGCCGGTATTTTAGTTTTATTTTACCCATTCCTCTGTTCTCTACATACCTTTGTGTGATAGGGTATCTCATCCTAATGGCTTTCCAATTTGGAATTCAATTTAATTAAGCAAACCTTTATTAGGTAGCTATAAGTTGTGTCATTTTCTAGCTTTATATACCCAGAGACTAGTGGTGTATTTTGCATGTAGTAGACCTTTAATAAACATTTACTAAATCAGTTTGATTTCTAGCTCCAGTTCTGCCACTAATTAGCTGTGTGACCTTTGGCAAGTCTTTGAAACTTTTCTGTGGTGCTCATCCTAGATGTGGAGCTAGAAAGACTTTAGAGATCCTTTAATCCAACCACCTAATTTTATTGATGAGAGAATCAAAGCCCAGAATTAGTCTAGTTCAAGGCCACATAGCCAGTAAGTTCTCTTGTCCCAAATCTAATACTTGAATTATATCATACCTGCTCTCAAGCTCTTTGAGGTGGGGACCCGTCTGCTGTTTAATTCAACAAACATTTATTGAGTTCCTACTCTGTATAAGAAACTTTGCACAATGGCGGAACAAATAGCATGGAAGAAAACTAGCATTTATGAAGTACCTCCTGTGTACCATTCAATGTGTTATGTGCTTTATAACTATCTCATTTGATCCTCACAATAGTTTCAGGAGGCAGGTTCTATTATTATTATCCTCATTTTATAGACGAGGAAAGTGAGGTAGAGAGAGGTTAAATGACTTACCCAGGATCACATATCTACTTAATCTGGGACCAGATTTGAACTCAGATCATCCTTTCTCTAGGCTCAATGACCTAACAACTGCATCAACAAAACCTAGATAGACTCTGTCCTTAAAAAGCTTACATTTTATTGGAAACCTATACTGTTCACTTTTTAATCTCACACCCTAGAATGTGACATAAACTTATTGAATAAATCAAAGAACGAATTGATAGTCTTCTTCATAGGTTTTTTTTTAAACCCTTGTACTTCGGTGTATTGTCTCATAGGTGGAAGAGTGGTAAGGGTGGGCAATGGGGGTCAAGTGACTTGCCCAGGGTCACACAGCTGGAAGTGGCTGAGGCCAGGTTTGAACCTAGGACCTCCTTTCTCTACGCCTGACTCTCACTCCACTGAGCTACCCAGCTGCCCCCATTCATAGGGTTTTTATAAAGATAAAATGAGCTAGCACATGTGAAAATATTTTAAAAAGAACCAGGAAATGCTAATAAAAATGGGTTGATATTATGATGAAGGTAGGAGGTCCTCAGAAAGTGATTTCAGTATATTTCTGTTGATGATGAGCTGGGCAAAGGGAAAAAGGAGTGCACTCCTCTTGAGAATGAGGAATTTAAGCATGTCACTGATCTCTTCCCTTATGGAAACTGGAAGAGTGTATAATTAAAAATAAGCACAGTAATAATAATTACTCATATTTCCACAGCATTTTAAGGTTCACAAAGCACTTTCCTCTCATTCTCTCTGGGAATGAGTTAGTGTTAATGAATTAATAAGAACCTTCAAATCTGAGACCATCCAGAGAAGTTGCTATGTAATTTTAACCTCATTTTATAATTGAGGAAACTGAAGTTCAGAGACATAATAATAATAAACATTTATGCAGTGTTTACTATGTGCCAAATGGTGTGCTAAATTCTTTACAATATTATCTCCTCTCTGGGAGGAGGTGCTATTTTGATTCCCATTTTACAGATAAGGAAAATTGAGGCAGTTTAAGTGCTTACCAAGGATCACATAGCTAATAAGTGTCTGAGGCTAGATTTGAACTCAGAGCTTCTTGACTCTTGATCCAGCACTATCCCTTCTCTACTACCTAGTTGCTCAAGTGACCTACCCAATATTATACTGCAAGTGGATCTTCACATTCAGTAGGATTTGAACCCAAGTTTGCCTGACTACAAGTACTTCGCTCTCTCCATGAACTGGCAGTAGAATCCTTTTCCAACCCATTCATCTTCCCTATTTTTTGTTATGGTAAAGACATTGTAGGCAGGCAGGCCATGCTAAGTAAGGCACCCCAGGAAATGAAGCCAGTCTTCCACAGTTGCTTCATCTTTTTATTTTTTCCTTCCCTTTTCCACAGCAAGGAGAACTAATTGAAATTCATGCTGTGGTCTTATGAACTATGAGTCAGAAGAAAAGCACTTAATCACTTAATGAAATGATTGTCTTTTCAAGCATGGAAAGAGAACAGCCGAGGGGTGAAGGGGGCAAAGAAAAAGAAGGTGTACAGAGTGTGTTAGGTGAAACTCTTTGAAAATATGGCTCCATGATCTCACTGGGTCTTTGAGGCTCTCAGAACTTGGGATGCTCTTTTTTTACACTCCGACACATAAAGAGGATAATTGCTTACCATACTCTATGCTCAGCCTGTTTGCTGAATTCAGAAGGAGGGCAGTGGGACAGTCATTTCTTCTAGAGGGAAAGTCAGATCAAGAACCTAGGTTCAAATATGAGTTATTCAGTTAACTACATGTGTGACTCTGAGTAAGGTATTTGAACTCTGGAGGCTGTAGAAAAGGAAGAACAGTGGGTGTCCCAAACACTTGTAATATTTCTTCCATTTCTAACTCCTAGGAACAAAAAAGAAGCCACTTCTGGTGTACACATGAGTCTCATAATGTTGAATGAAATTGACTGGGGTCATTAGTGGCATTACCTAACTGGTTCAAATGGGTGCAATGTTCTCACCCCAGGGCACTGGCCTGGATGACTCATTTTCAACAAGAGCATAATTTGGTTGAAGGGAGACTCCATCTTCTATCTAATGTGCATATCCTCACCAACCTTCAAATTATCTTTTATCAGAACAGTTAATTTATATTTTAGGAAGGAAGGAAAGAAAGAAAGAAATGTTTATGAAGTGCCTACCATGGGCCAGGAACTGTGCTAATCACTTTACAAATATCTCGTTTGTTCCTCTCAACAATCCTGGGAGTTTGCTGCTATTACTATCATCACTTTACAGCTGAAGAAACTAAGACAGACCATGGCTAAGTGACTTGCTTAGGTTAACATACTATCTGGGCCTGAATTTGAACTCTAGGCTTCCTGGCTCTAAGTCTAGCACTTTACCAATTATAACATCTCTCTCTCTCTCTCTCTCTCTCTCTCTCTCTCTCTCTCTCTCTCTCTCTCTCTCTCT
>NC_058131.1:176505941-176522625 GCF_016433145.1 Gracilinanus agilis | reverse complement strand
AGAGAGAGAGAGAGAGAGAGAGAGAGAGAGAGAGAGAGAGAGCATGAGTTGATCAGTGAAATAGTATGAGTATGAGTGTGTTTGAGTTCTCTGTTGATGTCACCCTTGGGAAAAAAATACTAGGAAAAATGTCAGGAGAGTTGTTCCAGTGTGTTAGTATAATGTAATATAACCAAAAGACTTTGGTTCAATTCATAATTTTGTGTTTATTTGCTGTGCAACCATGGACAAATTCTCCTATTTGATCCTGTTTCTTCATCTATGAAATAAGAATACTAATACTAGCACTATCTACCTCATTGAGTTGTTGTTGGGGTTAAATGAGATGACGAATATAAAGCGTTAAATAATTTAATTAAATTCACTTTAAGAAATATTAATAAGTGCCTGTGCTGGGCAAGAGATAGAATTGCAGAGTAGATAAAGTTCTAGAACACAAGTACACCAGGGTTCAAATTTTGCTTCTGATACTTAATAATTTCTGTGATTCTAGACCAATCACCTAGCCTCTATGTTCCTCAGTCAACTCCCTAGGACTCATTTACTTGATGATACATGGTATGGCAGAAGGTACTCCTGTATATTTGAGGACTCGCACAATAAGAGTTCCCCATGTTGATGAAATGAAAGATTTTTTCATATTTGTAAGTATGCAAATATCTGTACAGTTGCTAGTGATACAAAGATGGGAAATAACATTATCCCTGTCCTAAAGATGCTTGCAATTCAATGGGGGAGGGATTGATATGAAACATCCCCAAAGGTCACAGAGGTATTTCTGAGAAAACCTTGGACTTTATCTAATGAACTGAAGAGAGGTAGCAAATTGAAAGTCCATTAGACCAAAAAGACTTGGACATGGGTCATGTTCTTCATATGAAGTTATGTGGATATCAGTCAGACCCTTCCAATCTGTTATAAATGCAAGCAATTATATATTTAGTCAGGGTGTTTTTGAAGAGAGATGAGTGAGGGGAAGACAAATTGAAGAGTCACAGGAGACAGAAAATGAGAAAAGCTATTGCCATTCGCACATAATGACAAACATGAAAGATAAACACGCCCCCGTCCAAGTATACATATCTTTGCAAATGAAACCTTCTCCAAATTGCATAAATAACATGCCCATCATCAAGGGGGAGAACATAGCAGAGTGAAATCATTAGGGAAATTGACACTTCTTAGGAAGCAAGCAATCATTCCCACCTCTCTAGAACTTTAAGATTTACAAAGAGCTTACCTTGAAATGACCCTAGTAGGAGGAGGAGGAAGGGGGTCAATTAGTCAATAAACATTTATTAAGTGCCTACTATGTGCTAGGCACAGTTCTAAGTGCTAGGGATATGAAGAAGGAAAAAAAGTCTCTGCCCTCAAGGAGCTTACAATCTAATGAGGGAGACAACATGGGAATGACCACGTGCAAAGAAGATACTTATAGGATTAATTAGAGGTCATTTTGAGAGGATACATTAATATTAAAGGGGATTCAGCAATATCTTCTTACAGAAAGTAAATTTTAGCTAAAAATTGCAAGGTACTGTGAAAGCTAGGAGGCAGAAATGAGAAAGGAGTTAATTATGGGCAAGTGGGGTAGACACTTACAAGGCCTGGAATTAGGAGTTGGAATTTTTTGTTCAAGGAACAGAAAGAAAGTAAGAATAAATAGATTGAAAAGTATATGGAGGAGAAGAAGGTGTCAGAAGACTAAAAAGACAGGAGAGCCATGTTATAAAAACTTTAAAAGACAAATGGAAGATCCTGGAGGTAAAAGGGAGCCAATGTAGTTTATAGTATGGGGGAATACAAATACTATGAACCCCACTAGCGAGAGAGGAGACTTTTCTAGACTTGCACAGTTGGTAAGTAGCAGAGGTTCTGTCTGAACCCCATTCTGCTGCCTATGAGTCTCATGTACTTTCCATAGAGATGGACACTAAGGGAAGAAAGCAAGATGGCTATCTTCTGTGCTTAAGAAAAGTCCTTAAATAAATACATGAGGTCAAGCGTACTAACCAAGGCAAGAAGGAACAAGATCTCTCAAAAGCACTTTGATGAAGATTGATATGTAATATGATTTCTCCCAACATAGAATTAATAATTGACTCCTCCTTTTATTCTGAAATATATCAACACTTTCAGGAGATATAGAATATGGATGCTTTGTCACCTCAGACTTAGAGAAAGAGGTACATAATATTAGAATTGGAAGGTATTTTATATGAAACTGGAGATAAGGGGTTGTCAAGGGAGGAGTAACGTCCTCAGTGTCACACAGAGAGTCAAATTAGTCACAAAGCTGGAACTGGAACACAAAAATCCTAGCTGACAGGCCAATATTTTTTTTTCATTCTGCTATACCGTCTCTTAAGGCATTAGGTGGCATTGTGGGTAGAGTACTGAACCTGGTGTCACAAAGATAAGATATAAATAAATGAATAAAGCCAAATGGAGGATTTTTATTTGACCCTGGGGTAAAAGGGAGCCAATGGAGCTTATGGAATTGAGAAGATACAAATATCATAATTCCCCACTACCCATCTCAGATGCTTGCTAGCTGTACAACCCTGGGCAAATCAATGAATCTCTCTCAGCTTCAAATTCCTCATCTATGAAATGGGGATTATATTAACACTATACTTAATGGCATTGTTGTGGGGATCAAGTGAGATAATATATGAAAATACTCTGAAACCCTAAACTATCATAAATGCTAATTATTACATGAATTTTTGTGATTTTGAGTTCTTAGGAATTTTTTTTAATCTAGGAAGCTAATTTTGTTTAAGGAAGCAGTGAAGGGAAACAATGATGGCTTATAATTTAACAGACCTGGATTTTCTCCTAGAATTACCATAATTATTTGTTTGACATTGAGTAAATTGTTTAATTTGCTAAAACTTCTCTTTTCTAATCTATCAAGTACAAGGATCAGAAAAGATTATCCTCGAATTCTCTTCCATTTCTCTCATTTTGTATGCATTTTTCTTTTCTAGTTGTAATGTCCTATGTTCTATGTTCAGTAATCTAAGGCAGTAATGACATTCTACGTTATGTAGTCCAAGTTCATTCTTAGGGCTTTGATTCCTATGGGTCTTGAAGTTTGTAGTAAGTTTGTCAAATGTAGTAAGCCATGTTATCTTTTTCTGAGGGTTTCTTTGAAATCCTTGCCCATACTCATGAGACTGGCCAAAATGACAGAAAAAGAAAATGACAAATGCTGACAGGAATGTTGAAAAATAGATACATTAATGCACTTTTGGTAGAGCTGTGAATTGGTCCAACCATTCTGGAGAGCAATTTGGAACTATTCTCAAAGGGCTGTGCATACTCTTTGACCCAGTCATAGCACTACTTTGAAGAAAAAGGAAAAGGACCCATCTGTACAAAAATGTTTACAGCAGCTCTTTTTTGAAGTGGTAAAGAATTGGAAACTGAGGGGATTGTGTCAACTGAGAAATAGTTGAACAAGTTGTGGTGTATGATTGTGATGGGATACTATTGTGCTGTGAGAAATGAAGGGGATGGTTTCAGAAAAATCTAGGAAGACTTAATATGAACTAATCCAAAGTACAGTGAGTAGAAACAGGAGAACATTGTACACAGTAACAACAATATTGTAACAATAATTAACTGTGAAAAACGTTGTAACTTTGATCAGTACAATGATCTATGAGACTTCTAAAGGATTCACAATGAGAACTGCTATCCAATCCAATACAATCTAATAAATATTTATCAAGCAGTTACTTTGTGCCAGGAACTATGCTAAGCACTAGGGGAGATAATTAATAGAAACCATGAGCTCTGACCTCAGGGAATTTATAATCTAATGGGGAAGAGAGGGATATGACACATAAAAGACTCAGGAAAGTAGGGGGAGAAAAAGGGATGAAAGGGACTTCAGGAGGTGTCTGGCATCTTGTTTGGTAGATGTGAGACCAGGCAGAGTAACAGAATGGAGAAAGCCACTAGCTACTTCCAGATAGTTATCTGATGGATTCTGAGTGAAGATTTAAATAATTTTTTCCTTCTTTCTTTATTTTTCTTGCTTCCCCCCTTACCTATGGCTAATGTGAAAATGTTTTGCATGATTTCATATGTATGAGTTATCATATTTCTTGCCTTTTCAATGAATGGGGAATAGGGTGGAGGGAAGGAGAGAATTTGGAATTGAAAATAAAAACTAAAAAGGAAAGAAAAAATAAATCCTTATGTTATACTTTCCTAGACCACAATTTATACATGACCTGTCTATCTACAATGCTTAAAAGGAAGGATTTTATGGCAATTATGTCTAATGTCTACTGACTCCTCACCTCTTCTCCTCCTTCATCTTATTCCTCAATAAAATACTGTAGGAAATGCACACACACACACACACACACACACACACACACACACACACACACACACACACACAAAGCNACACACACACACACACACACACACACACACACACACACACACACACAGCTCAGCTCAATTATCACCTCCATGTGGCCCTCTCTTCCTCCCCTCCTTCAACCAAAGGCCACATGGTCCTAGAAGATACACTGAGGATTTTGGCCTTTTGTTTTGTTCTTTTCAATGTTGGGTGCATGGAACATCAGCCATAGGGATTCTGGAATCTAGAAATTCAGGCTGGTTACTGCAGACAACCTAGCAGTCAAACTCTAAGGAGTAAGGATCCAGGAATGTCAGCCAAATTAGGCTTCAGACTTGAACCTGGTAGGATTAATGCTATGTAGGAACTGAGCTAAACTATGAGACTAGACTATCCTTCTCAAGGGACTGAGGGGATGTAAGAAGCTCCTGATGTGTTGGAAGAAAGATCTGAATATTTAGCTTTAGTTCTTGATATATCTTTGAAGTAAATACTGTTTTGTAAAAGCTAATCCAAAATATCAATATGACTTGAACTAGTGGAAGAGAAGAGAAATTCATCACCCCTAAAACACCAGAGAATCATGAAGGAGGTAGAAACTACATACTTGGCCCCAAAATAGGATAAGAGTTAGTCATGTTATACTTGTAATATGGATATATTATTATATTATTGTGACAATAGGGTAATATCTACACCTCATCAGTCTCCATGTCTTCATCTATCACTTCTATGCAGATGATACTTGGCTGGTCTTAATCTATCCTGACATCCAGTCTCACAGGTCCAATTGTCTATTGGGCATTTTGAGCTGGACATGTGATAGACATCTTAAACTGAATATGTATAAAGCTAAATTCATAATCTTTACCCCTCAGCCTTTCCTTCTGCTTAACTTCCCCACTATTGTTGAGGGTAACATCAGCCTTCTGATCATTCAGACTTGAATCTTAGGTGTCATCCTTAATTCCTCACACTCTCACCGCTCTTTTGCCAATGCCCACCAATTAACCTTCATAACATCTCTCACATATACACCCTTATCTCCTCTGACACTGCCACTACCTTGGTGCAGAACTTCATCAATACACTCTTGGACTATTGCAATAACCTGCTATTTGGTCTTCCTGATTCTCAAGTTTCCTTTAATTCCATTTGTCTTCCACTCAGCTGTTAAAATAACCTTCCTAAAGTACATGTTTGGCCACAATATTTTCTACTTAATCCAATTTCCATTGCTTCCAGGATCATACATAAAATCCTCAGTTTGGTTTTTAAAGCTCTTCATCATCTAACCATTTCTACCTTTCCTTTTTAATTATCCTTATATTCCTCCCTCCTCACCATACTATTCCAAAGACTTTGCATTCTAGTATCATTGGCCTCTTCCTGATTTCTAGACTCTGAACATTTTCTCTGAATATTCCCTATGCTTAGAATTTTCCTCCCCATTTCCACCTTTTCCTTCCCTGACTTTGTACAAGTCTTAGCTAAAATTTCTTCTGCAAGAGGTCATTCTTGATCTGTTCCTTTCCTATTTTGATTATCTTCAATATACCTCACATATATATGTATACATACATATATAGTAGATAATTGTTTGCATATTTTCTTTCCCTTTAAACTGTATAGTCTTCAAGAGCATGGTATTGTTTTTGACCTTTTTTTTTTTGCAACTGCAGCACTTGGCACAGTTACTAGCACATAGTAGACTCTTGACCAATGTTTATATACAGATTAACCGATGATCCTGATCATTGAGAAAATGAATGTAAACTCATTTAAATATATCTAGTTGGGACTGTGCTTCTAAGCCATCCACTCAGAGGACATCTAGTCATTTTTCTTGCCAGTGCAATATCCTCCTCTTAACAATTAACTTCTTCAAGTTCTAATCACCATTAGTATGATTCTTCAGAATAAGTTCATTTAGAGCAGGAACTATCTTTTATATTTTTATTCCCATGGTCTAGAACAGTGCCTGGTACTTAATAAATACTTTTAATTTATTGATGCACACCAGTCTCCTAAATAAACCCAAAGGAACCTAGAATTGGTATGCCTGTTTGTTCTCTGTGAATTTGAATAATTTACAATTATTATTCAGATCCCACACTATGCTTATGTGATACACTATTATTATTGGTCTGTAAGGAACTAAAATACTAAGATAAGTCATTTACCTTAAACAGTACCATATAATAGAAAGAACACTGAAGTTCAACTCTGGAAACAGATTTGAATACAGGCTCTATTGCTTCTTTTGTGTAGCCATTTGGGTAAGATACTCTCCCTTTTTGGTTATCAGTGCCCTCAATTATAAAATGAAGGGGTTAAAAATGTCTGTTGGAGTTAGTACAACTTAAAAAGATATTACTATTGTCTTTTGTTGGTACATTATTGTTATTTTCAAATATGTCCTCCTCCCCATCCTAGTGAGCCATCCCTTATAAAAAAAAAAGAATAAAAAAGGAATGGAGGGAGAAGCAGTTCATTAAAATTAATCAAATAATATTTATTAACTATGATGTACCAGGGACTGTGTTAGGCTGAGCAATAAGTGAGATTAATGAATCAGAGTGAATTATACATGCACATATATGTGTATAGCTATCTATGTATCTATTTAGTTCTGCATACTACTTTGATTAGAAAAGAACCCCTCATAAAGATATAAAGAGCCATATTTATACTCATACAACATTATAATATGTTATGCCCATTAACTATGTCTATATAATGTTCTTCATTCTTTGTTTTCAAAGAGGATTATTATTATATTACATATATTATAATATACAATATATATTACATATATATACTTATTATATCACAGGGTGAGGTCTTGATTTGTGCATGGTTTGGATTTAAGTGAGGCAGAGTTGCAGATGTTATTAGCTTCCTTGTCTCTTCCAGAGTCATTGAAGTCCAGTGGCAAGATAAAAGTCAGGACAACTGGTGATGGCCTGGAATGCATTGGATGGCCTTGACATCTCCAATGCCAGACCAAGTTGTATGCATTCCACAGCACCTGCTTCAGCTGCCTTTGTGGTTGTTGAAACAAATTGTCCTCATTTAACCATTCCACCAGGGGCCATCTTCACATGCTTGGGGGAGCCATCTCCTTAACTCAGAAAAAGGTCTGAGGCCTATCAGTTACCCTCAACTTGGGTTAGCCCTGTTGCTGAGACAGAGTTTTGCCAGAGTATGGCTTCTCTGCATGCTATAGCTTCTTGGAGTCACAGGTGAGAGTTGGGTAGATATCAAAGGTGATAAGCATCTCTGAAAAGGGCTTCACAATATCTTAATATGTCATACTTATATCTATATAATATTATAATTTATAATGTATGTACATAACAATGGGACATTATTACATGTGGTACCATAATATAATAAAATATGATGATGATAATTATAATAGTATATTATTGTATAGAGGTACAAAGCATTCCAAAAATTTTAGGTGGAATAGATGAGTACAACAGAGGAGTTTAGGAGATGGAGGCTTCGCAAAATGAAAGAATTTGAAGGATTATCATCATGGTTGTTGAAGTATACTAAAATAGGGGCAAGAAATTAGGGGATGAAGAAGATAGGAAGATAGATATTGAATTCCTTGAGAAAGGAGGGAGAATAATATGAGGATTAGTACAAACTTCAAGCAGAGTCTTTTAGTATCACTTTTTGGCAATATATATATAAAACAAAACCAACTTAGCTCAAAACCAATCAGATCATATTATTTTCTCCATGTGATGATAACCTCCCTTCCCTCCACCTCCCCAGAAGGCAGAGATGTTTCAGGAAGTGTTTAATTTAAATAGAAAGGCTGAAACTGACAATGTGGAACCTTGATTCTCTTGCAAATGCAACTCTGATTATTGCTAAATCTGCCTATGACAGGTTTAATATGTCTCTCTTTACTGGTAAATTATCATTCATCCTGAAAGGTGCTAGAGCTTAATCCATTGCATTAAGAAGGGCTCCAAACCTGAGCTCTAATATTATCAGACCATTTTTTTTCTTTTTTGTGAAGGCTCAAAAATACTTGATAAGTGTTTCCTTTCAGCTAGACTCGACTTCCTGTTCTTCATTGATATTTAACTCACTATCACGAAGTTTATTGTCTACTTATTTTGAGGTCCCTAAGATTATTCATGAGACTTATTCCTGATGCCCAAGAAGGATCTTCTGATTAGAGAGAAAAATCTTCATAGTATATCAAAAATTATTGTAAAAATAATATGCATTTGCAAAAGAAAAGTCAAAATGGCAGTGAACTAATAATGTGCATGAAATATTTTCTTATTTGTAACACGCTTTACTAACATTATTTCTTTACAATATTTTAATTACCCTTCAGGGTGGGTTCCATAGGCAATTATAGAGATATGAAATCTAGGCTTCTTCTTTGTTCTCTTTTTCTTATCCTCCTCATTCAATAAATTGTCAAGTTCTTTCTGTTTAACCTTCCTTCATTTCTATTCCTATTGTAGTAGCCTCCTTACTGGTATCCCTGCTTCTAATTCTTTGCAGTTCTTCTTCCTGGGAGTGGCCAAAAAATCATATCCCTAATTCATCAGTCTGTGTTACTTTTCTGTTAAAATATTTAGTTGTGTATTGGATCAAGTATATATGGTGTATTAGATAAATTGCAAATTTCTTAGCCTTTCACTATTTGTCTCTAGCTTTATTTCACCTTCTTTACCTTCATGAAGTCAAATTGTACAATAGGCTCACTGAAGCTGTCTTGCTATGTCCTGTATCCAGATTCCCACTACAGTCTGAAATCCCCTCACTCCTAATCTCTGCCTCTTGAAAATCTTATTTTCCTTCAAGCCATAGATCAGGGATCCTCTATTCCATGAAACTTTTGTTTGCCTTTGTTCATTTCATTACTTGTGAAATGAAGGTGTTGAACTCAATATTCCTTTTTTTTGCTTGTTTATTTTCTAATGTTATTTTGAGCTCTGATATTCTATTCTTTAACTGATTTCTAAAATTTTCCTCCAATGCCTCAGTGGTGTGTTTGGAGGACTCTGAATTCTCAAAATCAATTCCAAGAAAGCACAAAGTCCAGCAAGACTTACCAAGCTGAAAAGAACTGAGGTCTAGCAAAGGAAATTCGTCAGTTTTCTGGAGACCAGCCTAGTTAAAAGGAGAGAAGCCCAATACTGCATAGTTAGGTATATATATATATATATATATACATACGTACATGCATGCATAGATAAGAGAATATTTTTCATCACTTACCATATGTTTGTTTTAATGACTGGAGACATGAATATAAACAAAAGATATCTCTTCTCTCAAGGAGACTACATTCATTCAGCCCATATATGCCAGTAATTGTGTTAAACTCTCAATATAATCTCTATCTATAAGGGAGCTTACATTTTAATGTGGGAAGAAAACATATAAACGGTGTTTGGGAAACAGTGCATTGGTGGAACCATGAGAAGGCTGTTGATAGGAAGGTAGAAAAGTTTATAGACTAAGCAGTCAAGTGAACAGAACCTGGGTACTTTATAAAAAAGTGGCCCTAGACAAGTATTCACTGATCAGAAGAGGGGGTTGCAGGTGCCAGATTATCTATCTGCTAGTATACCTCCCTGCAAGACCCAAGTCAAATCACTTAATCTCTATGGCTGTTTCTTCTATTGTAAAATAAAGAGGATGAAGTATAAGCCTCTAAAGTCTTTTCTAGTTCTTTAAAATATGTATTGCAGCAGCTATGTGGCTCAAGAGAGGCAGACCTGGTCATGGGAGGTTCAGGGTTAAAATTTGGCCTCAGACATTTCCTCGATGTGTGACCCTGGGCAAGTCACTTATCCTGCTATAGACCTGACTCTCAAACCAATTGCACTTGTTCTTTTACATTGTTATAATTATTGTATATATTGCTCTCTTTATTCTGCCTATTTAATTTTGAAACAATTTATATATATATTTTCCCCTTCTCTTAATTCTTCCCCTAATTTTTTTTTTGCTAATTATAAAAGCATTCCTTTTCATTTGGGTACCCAAATTTGTTTAGCCAGTCCTAGTTGATGGGAATCTCCCTTCCTGAATGTTCCCTCAGTTTTTTGCTATGAAAAAAAGTACTATTATGAATATTTTATGTCTATGGGGTGTTTTTCTTCCTGACTTTTATTTCCATAGAGTATCTGGCTAGTGTGTATGTGTTCTCATGACTAAAAGTACAGATCTCTTAGTTACTTTCTTAGTATAATTCAGAATTGCCTTCTAGAATGATTGAATCAAGTTGCAGACCAATCAGCAGTATATTAGCGTATCTGTCTTGCCACACCCCCTCTAATATTAACTACTTTTTAAAAAACTTTGTCAATTTTTTTTGCCACTGAGGTGAAACATGAGAATTATTTTGATCTGTATTTATTTTATTATTAATGAACGAGCAATCTTTCATATGGTCTCTTCCAGTTCTAAAACTGATGATTGTATTGAGCATAAAAATCTATCTTATCCAACAGGAAAATAGTGGGGGAAAGAGATAAGGGAAGAGATGGCTGATAGAAAAAAGGGCAAATCGGAAGATGTGGTGGTCAGATGAAAAAGTAATTAAAATTCTCTTTAGTGATGTGAAAAATTCTCTAAATCACTACTAATTAGAGGAATTCAAATTAAAACAATTCTGAGGTATCACCCCACATCTATCAGATTGGCTATTATGACAGAAAAGGAAAATGACAAAACCTGGGGGAATATGGGAAAATTGAGACACTAATGCACTCTGGGGGGAGTTGTGAATTGATTTAACTACTCTGGAGAGCAATTTGGACCTATGCTCACAGGGCTATAAAACAGAATATATCCTTTGACTCAGTAATACCAATACTAGATGTGTGTCCCGATGAAAATTAAAAACAAAACAAAACAAAACAAATGGAAGGACCTATATGTGCAAAAATATTTAAAGCAGGTCTTTTTGTGGGGCAAAGAACTGGAAAGTGAAGGATACCAATTAATTGGGGAATGACTAAGTAAGTTATAGTTTGTAATTGTAATGGAATGCTATATGCTGTAAAAAAAACAACAACAATGAGCAGGAGGAGTTCAGAAAAACCTGGAAAGACATATATGAATTGAAACAAAGTGAAGTAAGCAGAAACAGAACACTACACAATAACAGCAATGCTGTGAACATGATGAGCTACTATGAATAACCAAGCTATTCCCAGCAAAACAATCCCAAAGGAGTCATGATAAAAATTGCTATTTATTTCCATAGAAAGGACTGATGGCATCTGGATCTAGACCAAAGCAGACTTTTTCACTTTCTTTCTTAATTTTTCTTAGTTCTTGTTTCTTTCCACTAAAGGATTAATATGGAAAAATGTTTTACATGATTGCACATGTAACATCTATATCAGATTGCTTACCATCTCAGAAGGGAGGCAGGAAGGGAGAGAATTCAAGACTCAAAATTCTTTTTAAAGTTTTAACATTTGTTTGGGAAAAATTTTTAAAAATAATAAATAAATTAACCTATGGTCATATGAAATTATACGAACTCAATTGAATAAGTATTTATTAGAGGCCTACTGGAAAGCTATGGCAAATGTGGCATACTAAATACTAGAAATGTAACCTTGCTTCCAAAGGTCTGTTTAGTAAAAACTGTGTTTTTTCCAGTAGCAATCTATAGCTGTGAGAGTTCAATAAGGAAAGCTGAGTGTTGCAGAATTGACATTTTTGAATTGTAGCACTAGAGAAGACTTTTGAAGAGTCCCTTGGATAGCAAGGACATCAAATCAGTCAATACATAAAGAAATTAATTGAAACTATTCACTGGAAGGTCAAATATCGAAGTTGAAGTTTAAACACTTTGGTCACATAACAAAAAGAAAGGATTCATTGGAAAGGAACCTGATTTTGTGAAAGACAAGAGAGGTCAGAGAATGTTATAGATAAATAGTATCATAGAAGTAATGAACATTAACTTGGACAGACTTTAGAAAATTGTGGAGGATAGGTGAGCCTGCTGTGTTATGTCCATGAGGGCATGGTCAGCCATGCCTGAATGATTGAACAAAAAATTTGTAAAATTCTGAAATTATCTTCTAAGCCACAAAGAGGTTTTGATCAGCATTGATGAAAGAAATATCATCACATTTATGAAATTATCTTTTAATATTTTTAGCAATAGCAATAATGCTTTAATAATTTTAAATAGCAGCTTTTTATTATAAAACACTTTGGGGAGCACTTCCCATTTGCTGATCACATCCAGCCATTCTCATTCAGTGTTCCTGATGACAACTTACTTTAGAGAAAGGTACAATACATGATAAATTAACATGGATTATTTATTCCCCTTGTTAGTTTTTAGACAATTGATCACTTCTCTGCTTTTGTTATATGCAGCACCCTTTTCAATTGAGAAGGAAATTAAGCACATGGATACTCTCACATCTACCTGGGGAACAGTATTGCTGAAATCATAAGAAGAAGAAATAAAGAAATAGACACTAAGCCCTACAGGCAATAAAGGCCTCATTGTTTCCAATAAGCCAGGCTGAATGGAGATTTTTGACATCCTTTCTACTAAAGCCCAATTAATTTAGGAAGACTAATTTTTCATTCTTTATTAACTATCTTCTGTGTTTAATAGAAGTAAATGTGAGATGAAAAGATGGACTACTGAAGGGCCTACAGGACTAATTTCAGCACCTAGGAGAGCTTAGCATGAAGCTTTGAACCAGGTGTACTTCAGTGCTAATGAGGAAGCCTTCACAAAAGCTCCTGACCTTGTCCACTGTGAGGAGGAATTTGTAGAAACTATTTAGACAACTTAAAAGTACAGTTGACAGAACTGTCGGCATCATTTGTCCTTGTCCATGTTAGCACCAACAGGAACATTCAAAGTGCCATTTTCTGTAAATAGAATATAACATATATTCGACTGGTCGTGAAACGGACAAAAATTTGACTTGACATATCCTCCTGGCTTTCACATACTAAGGAAAATCATCTACATTCAGTATTCCCAGTCATATGTCCAGATCTAAAATGGTTTCCCATTTTGTTAGGAATTGCTACCTAGATAACAGGGTGCATGCAATTTCCCTAGTTAGCACTGGTCACAGTTGGAAAACTTTAAAAGAATCAACAAGCAAATACATACTGTCATCTAGGAAAATTTACTGTATTTCTGTTCAGGAGACTTTAAAAAATGGATCTACATTTAATTCAGTACACATTTACTAAGTGTCAATTATGTATAAGGCAAAATGGTAGGCTGCTGGGATTCAGACAAAAGAAAGGTAAAATTCCATTCCTCAAGGTAAAAATGCTGAGGAGAATTTAGCAGGCAAATGGGTACATTAATACAGAACACCTGAAGAGGGAGAGAGTGTTAATCAGTGAGGAAATTAGAAAAGCCAAAACAGAAGATGATTCCAGAAGTAATCCTTGAAGGAAAAAAAAGGAAGAGATGAAGAAGTATATTCCAGGTATGGGAGATTATGAAAATTCACAGAAGGGGAAGGAAGAGTTTTGGGGAAATAGCCCAAATTACCATTTTTATTTTTCAAATAATTGTTTTTATTTTTCCTGTAACAAATATTTTTCAAATTAATTTATCCTTCCCACAGTCCCCTCACCCACCTAACACATACATATCACATGAATAAATTTAAAAAAAGGAAACACAAATGGCTAAATACATAGTCACATTATCTAGCAATACACATTCCCTCATTAGTCATGTCCAAAAATGCATCCTTCTTTCTCCATTTTAAGTTCATTACATCTCTGTCAGGAGTTGAGTGGTATGTTTCATTATCATTCTTTTTAAACTTATAGTTTATTATTGGATTAATCAGAGATCTAAAGTCTTTCAAAGGTTTTCTTTATAAGGGTTGGGTTGGTAATTCCACTGGGAGAGACAATACGCAGATAACTGCACTGAAAAGATACATAGGATGTAAATGGAAGGTTATCTCAGGGAGAGTGCTAGCAGAGGGAGGAACTAGTAAATACCTATTTCAGAAGGGGCATCTTGAGCTGGGTCTTGAAAGAAGCCATGGAAATTAAAGGAAGGAGGGGAGGGCCAGACCATTCTTGGCATGGAGGACTGCCAGGGCAAAGGCACTGGGCTGATTCCCACTCAGTTCTATTATCATTTCTACTCTCATGACTTCCATATATTACCAAGCATTTGCTGGACAACTCTACCTGACTGTTCCATAGACATCTCAGATATATTTGTGCTCATACTGCATTCTTCATATTTTCCTATTTCTTTGGAGGGTACCAATATTCTTTCAGTCATGTGAGTTAATAGTCTTGTTGCCACTTCATACTTCTCTTTTTCTTACACTTCATATCTAAACATTTGCAAAACTTTGTCAAGTTATTTTTTATGTCTATATATTTGCTTATATCATTACCAGCCTAATACTGTCCCTCATCTTTCACTCCAACTTTTGGAATAACCTCCTAACCGGGCTTCCTGCTCCTAGACACTTTCCTCTTGAATTCATCCTCGCCATAGTTTCAAAATTTATATTACTAAAATCTAGATCATACTCCCACTAAACATTTTCAATAATCCTCTCTTGCCTAGAGGATAATATATTCAAACTGGTTTGGCATAGTGTTTATTAGTATTTGTTACTCCCTCTACATGGTATTCCATCTCCTTTGTGTATGACTTTGCACAGGTGCTCTTTTATGTTTGCAATGTATTGCCTTTCCATGTCCCCACAGAATTCCTCACTTACTTGAAGCTTAGGTACCATACTATATGGGACAACTTTCTTCATAGCTCCAGTCATTCAGCTGTCTTTCTCATTAAGTTATACTTTGTTTACACTTTGCATTGATTTATGAGGGTTACATGTCCTTGGTAGAATCCAAGGTCCTTGAGGGCAAAGAATATTTTAGTTTATTTATTTTTGTTTCCCCATATTTAAAAACAATGTTTTACATACTATAGACATTTAAGAAATGTTTCTAAGATAAAAAATATAATGGATAATCTGACCAAATTAATCAATAATCTGACCTTTTACATGGCAGAAAAATGTAAGGACTATTATTTTTCCAAGATTACCCAGTTAAGGAGAACATTAATGCCCCCAATTCCTTGAATGAACTGGTTGAAAACAAATAAACAAACAAAAAATACCCCTTAATTCTTTAATTTTTCACTAAGTGCTTTGAGAAACTTGGAACAATTGCCAGAGTGGGAAAAGTAGAAACATTTTCCAAAACATTTCTCTTTAAAATTATAAGAAAATCTCAGCAATTTAAAGACTCTTCACAGTCAAATTCTTCCATAAAAGCTTGAAAATTTCTTTTTCTTCCCTTTCACCTGGATATTTATATCTGATTTGAGAGTAATAGTTGGTAGATGCCTGCAGGGTGCCAAACACCAGAAATTGCCCAATACTTTTAAGGATGTGAATTTAAATACAGCTCAGGGTATGAAGTTCTGGGATTTGTTTAGTGGCCGATTCAGAAGCACATTGACTATTCAGATTCCTTCTTGCATTTCCCTCCATTAATACCTTTCTGATATTACATTTAGTCCTTTTGTGAAGCGAAACTTCATAGAATGTACAATAAACATCACTCAGCATCAGCAGTCATAGTCCAATTTTAATGTTACTTTTCTCTAAATTCCAATATCTAAACCAAGAATGGATGAGACACAATAGGTCATATATAATCTTTGTAGTAGAAGGAAAAGACTAGAAATCAGGACTCCTGGGTTCTAATTTTACCTGTGTTGCAAATGAATACATTTGATGCAGTTAAATATTTTTCTGAAAAGCATAAAATCATAGAGACTGGTAGATCACCTAGCCAAATTCTTGACTGAACAAGAATTTCCTCTATAACCTTCTTGACAAGTGATTGTCCAGCCTCCACTTGGAACTCTCCCATGAGAAAGAGCCCACTTTCTGCTGAGACAGCCCATTCTTCTCTTAGATGTCTCTAGTTATTATGAGCTTCCTCTTATATCAAGTCTCTTATTTACCTACCTTTAGCTTCTGTACAATTCTTCCAGTTCTGATTTCTGGGGACAAAAATAAAAGTCTTTCAAAAATTTGAAGACACAATTTACACATTCCCTCATTCTTCTTAAAACTAATCTGAGCATCCTATCACCAGGTTTTGAAAACCTTCACTAGCTTTTTACCCCCTTCAGCTGTTTCAGTTTTTTAATTTTCTTCCCAAAATGTGGTTCCCCAAGAGCAAACAATTCTCAGTTCTCTCTCTCTCTCTCTCTCTCTCTCTCTCTCTCTCTCTCTCTCTCTCTCT
>NC_058131.1:176476419-176495948 GCF_016433145.1 Gracilinanus agilis | reverse complement strand
CTCCCTTCCTTCCTTCCTTCCTTCCTTCCTTCCTTCCTCCCTCCCTCCCTCCCTTCCTTTTCCCAGTTCAATTCCCATATCTCTTAGGCAGTCTGGTGATTCTCTACTTCTAGAAGTCATCATATTGGTGCCAGACTTACTGAAGATACTTGAACATCTTTGGCTCACTTTAGATCAAGCAATCCACCAGCCTCAGCCTACCTACTAGCAAGGATTACAGGTGTAAATCACCATGCCCACTCTATAGACTAATATACAAAGAAAATGTATTTTCCTTTGGTGTTGATCATTTTGGATATTTAACAGAGTAGATAAATGCCTTGAATATACTAGGCACTTAATAAATGTGTTGATAAAAACTTAATCTGGGATTTTCAAGGAAAATTCAGGCTTGTGTTTAATACCCATGGTTGATGGACAATATACCAAATGTTGGCAAAATATATCAAGAATACACATGTTCCTCAATCCCATTATGATTAAGGCCCCAGGTGCCTGGTAAATGGGATAGAATATCAGAGTGTTCAACTCTGCATAGAATTGTGAATTTGTTACTAGGCGCACTGAGGGATAGCTAAACACAATAGTGATTTCTATATAAATAGATAAGGAAGAGAGAGAGTTGGTACCTTTCTGAAGGTTCTCATCTGAGGAAGAGAAATTCACTAGAGAAAACATACATTCAGATTGGTAGATCTTTGGCACCATATAGTTTCTCCATAGAAATTTAGTAGTCATGTTTTGCTGTTGCTATTCATCTCTTCTTCTCCCTTCCCCATTCCCTTTTAGCTCTTTATGGAGAGAGAAGAGACTGAGTTTGTCTAACTTGTATCGGTTGAATTGAATTGACCTTATGCAAAGAACACAGGAAGTCTTTGTCAAGATCATATCTGTTCTTCCTAGTTGCTTAGCAGATGATAGCATGTTAGAGGTGAATCTTTGTTTTAACATTTCCAAGACATTACCAACTAGATTCTGATTGAATACCTCCTAATCAATTTGTAGCAGAATTGGACTGAGAAACTGAGTTTCTTGATTTCCAATGTATTATTTCTATTATACTATGCTGCCCTATATGATCAAATTAATACCATTGTTTGAGTTAACTGAAACTAGAAGGAAAGGGAAAGCCTTAGGCTGTGAGTTCTAGATTTGGCTCTACTATTCACACATACATACACAGATACATACCTATACACACAAACCTGTATATATACATATATGTATTTATTTGTAAATATTCAAATGCATCTCATTGCTATATTATCTCATCAATATGAAGGACTTTTCCATCAATGTAGATAGTAACACATTCATGCCTTTGTAACTCTTTCCATGTCTTTCTAAAGTTCACCAAAAAAGGTTGTCTCAATTTCTGGAGGCATTCCTGCTTTTCCCCCAAATCTAATGATCTGCAGATTGTTTCCAATATTCTTAATGAAGTTTTAAGTAATTATATATATATGTATATATACATACATATGCACATGAATATATATGTAATCATATGTACGTGTATTAATATGTATAATTGCAATTATATATGTATTATATCTGAATATATATACATATCTATATACACACATTTGTTTTATATTTTTATATTCCTAACCCTCAAGGAATTTCTAGTTCAATTAAATGAACTGTAAGATCTGAGTTGAGTGAACGATGAATTAAGGCTCTTAGATTTCCCAATACTGCTTCTAAGAATTGCTTATCCTGATTACCTATTATACTGTAAAGTAATGGAGAGAAAATCTTTCTTCCTTACAGGAGTTTTCTGAGACTTAATTGCCAGTTTATAAAAAAGCTTTGTCATCCTGACAGTCCAGTATTTTCAATGAACACAAGATATTTCCATTTTGGCGTCCCACTATCCAAACACATTTTCCTTTGGGCAATCCATTAAAGTCAACATGTCTAAGACCAAACATTTCATTTCTGCTCTACTGTGAAAGACTCCTTCACAGAATCTCTATTCCTATCATTAGTGTTACAATTCTACAAGTCACTTAAGCTTTAAGTTTCTGATAATGCTGAGTAACAATATTCTTATCCATAATACCTATCTAATCTGTCATCGCGACTTAGACTTTTTAGAAATGTCACAATTTGATTTCCACATTTACTATTTGTACTTAGATCATTCCCAAATTGCATCTTGCCTATGCTCTTTTGAAACTGTTCTATGTGGTCTACCTGCCACTATGCACTCTAATTCTAATTCTGCTAATCCTTACTGGATACCTCTGCCTGGTTAATTATTAATAATATATTACTTTGATCATGTCACTTCCCTGCTCAAGAAACTGAAGCTGAGAAATGAGTAAACTGAAGAAATGATTGAACACGATAAAACAATAGGGATTAAAGGAAGCCCAAGGGGAAACCAGGGGGAAGAGTGAAACTCCAGAACCTCAGAGAAAAGAATGTAATAGCTATAAGGACAATAAGTGTAGGAAGAAATGAAATAAAAGCTACAAAATATAATTATAAAGAAATGATAGAGGTGAGACAGAATGACAAGGACAATTAATAGTTTAGTGCAGAAATGGTAAATGTTACCCTAGAATACAACTCCCTGAAAATTATAATGAAGCAAACAAGGAAAAATGCTTCCATTAAAAACAAAAAATATTAAACCATAATCAAAAGACAGAAAAAAAACAGGAGAAAATGTGAGACATTTGCTATCAAAACAACTGACTTATAAAACAAGTCAAGGAGTGAGAATCTAAGGCTTGAAAAATAAAGCCTGTCTGTCACACTTCAAGAAACCATAAACAAAATTGCTGATATATTCAAATCAGAGGGAAAATAGAAAGGCTGACCTCTAAAAGTAATCCCAAATAAAAACTCCCAGAACTCTCAGAAACTCAATCCAGAGCTTCCATATCAAAGCCAAAACAATACAAGCAGCCAAAAAAGAAAGAATTCAAGAACTACTAACTCACAGCCAATTTACCATGAGGTTAGTGAATGTAAAGGAGAGGAAATCTTGGAATATAAAATTACAAAAGGAAATAGTTTCTTAAAAGAATATGAACAAATTCATCACTGTGAAATCCTTTCCAATTGACCAATTTTTCAATGTTTCTCTTGAAACTTGCATTTCAAAGTTTCTATTTATTTCTAGTATTTCCATGAGAAATATAATAGACTTTTATTTCATTAAAGATCTGTTGTTTTTTTCCCCATTGGGGGATTTTATTCATTTCTCTCCAGATAAATAGTTTTTGGTTACGAGGCTTCATCTTTTTCCTTAATTACATGTAAGCAATTTTTTCTTTTTTTTTTTTAAATGTCCAGTTCCAAATTTTCTTCTTTCTTATTCCCCGCCATCCTGGAAAAGGCAAGTGATTGGCTGTAGATTATACATGTGTAGTCACGCAAAAAACATTTCTATATTAGCCATGTTACATGCAAAAGAAAATTCAAACCAAAAACTCAAGAACAATAAAGAAAGTAAAAAAAGTGAGTCTATCTTCATTCAGACTCTATCAATTCTTTTGTCTGGAAGTGGATAGCATTTTCCACAATAAGTTCCTCAGAATTGTCTTGGATTTTTCACAGTTGATCATTGAATAATACATGTCCCTATGTACAATGTTCTGGTTTTGCCTCATTCCTTTGATTTTGAATTCTTTATCATTACAATTTTTTTGTTTTGATATTTTGTTTTGATACTTGATCCAATAGTAATTGATATTACTATTTTGTACACATAGGTCCTTTTCCCTTTTTCTTTGACCTCTTTGGGATAGACTTAGTAGGGGCAATGCTGGATCAAAAGATTGGCACAATTTTAAAGCCCTTTAGATATACTTCTAAGTTTCTGTCCAGAATGGTTTGATCAGTTCACAACTCTACTGACAATGTATTAGTGTTCCAATTTTCCTAAATTCCCACAAACATTTGTCATTTTCCCTTTTCCTACTATATTAGTCAACCTGAAAGATTTTGAAGAGTCACCTCAGAGTTGTTCTAATTTGCATTTATCTAACCAATAATAATTTAGAGAATATGATTATAGATAATTTTAATTTCTTCTGAAAACTGTCCATATCCTTTCACTATTTATCAATTTGGAATGACTCATAGTTTTAATAATTTGAATTAGTTCTTTATATATTTGAGGAATGAGGCATTTATCAGAGAACGAAGTTTCAAAAATTGTTTTCTGTTTCTTGCTTTTTTCCCCATTTTGGCTGCATTAATTTTGTATATGCAAAATTTTAATTTAATCAAAACTATCCATTTTATATTTTATAATTTATCTACCCCTTTTAAGTCATAAATTATTTCTTTATCCATAAATATGAGTGGAAAAATATTCCATACTCCCCTAATTAACTTATTATGTATGTATGTCTAAATCATGTATCTAATTTTGACCTTTTTTAGGTATAGAGTCTGAGATGTTGGTCTATGCCTAGTTTTTGCCAACCTGCTTTTTAGCTTTCCCAGAAATTTTTATCAAATAATGATTTCTTATTCCCAAATCTTTTCTTTCTTTCTTTGTTTTTTGGAAATACCAGATTACTATGGTCATTTACTAGCAATTTGATTTTCTTTCTTAAATTAAATTAACTGATCGTTTATCAATTTTATTGTTTTTTAAATAAAACTAGCTTTTAGTTTTATTTATTACTTCAATGGTTTTCTAACTTCCACTTTTATCAATCTCTCCTTTGATTTTCACGATTTCCAATTTGGTGTTCAATTTGGGATTTTTAATTTTTTTTCATTTTTTGGTTGCTTGATCTTCTCTTTCTCTATTTTATTGATGCAAGTATTTAAAGATAAATATTCCCTCCCCCTAAACTGCTATGGTTGCATCTCACAAATTAGGGTATGTTATATCATTTTTGCCATTCTTTTTGGTGAAATTTTTAGCGTTTCTGTGATTTGTTATTTAATTCACTCAATTTTTAGGATTAACTTATTTAGTTGCCAATAAATTTTTAATCTATGTTTATATAGCCCTTTATTGAATATAATTTTTATTGCATTATGGTATGAAAAAGATGAACTTAATATTTTTGCTTATATGCATTTGGTTGTGAGGTTTTTATGCTCTAATACACAGACAATTTTTTCTGAAAGTGCCATGTACAGATTAAAAAATGTATTCTTTTCTATTCCTATTCAATTTTGTCCAGAGGTCTAACCTATCTAATTTTTCTAAAATTCTACTTGTCTTCTTAACTTCTACAATTTTATTATTTCCTCCTATCACTCATTTAACTTTTTCTTTAAGAATTTAATTGCTATGCTTCAGTGCATATATATTTTGTATTGATATTACTTCTTTATCTATGGTACCTTTTAACAAAATATAGTTTCCCCACTTCTCTTTTAATTATGTCTCCTTTTAAGTTTTCTTTGTCTGAGTTCATGATTATTAGCCTTGCTTTAAAAAAAAATCAGCGGAGGCATACTAGATTCTGCTCTAGTCCATTATTATTGCTCTGTGTGTCTCTTTCAAGTACGTTTGTCGTAAACAAAATATTGTTGCATTCTGGTTCTTAATCCATTTTCCATATACTTCTATTTTATAGGTGAGTTCATTCCATTCATATACACGGTTAAGATTTCTAACTGTGTATTTCCCTCCATCCTATTTCTTTTCCCATTTTTCTTCTACCTCTCTTATTTGATTCAAAAAATCTTTTTGAGTTCTTCCAGCAGTTCCTTTGGTGCTTCCATCTAACTCAAAAAAATTTTGAGGCTTTGCTTTCAACTTCTTTGATATGGCTATCTTTTTCTGGTTTTGGTCTTGATGTAATTTGTTGTAGTCAGTTTTTTTTTTAATTTGCTCATTTTCCCAGCCTATTTCTTGACTTTTTCACTTCATGATAAAGTTGTGTGCTGCTTCTGAGATGGTGAAGACACTCTCTAAACTTTAATTCTTTCATGTTTCCGTTTGCAGAGCTAGCTCTGGTAGAGGATAGTTTAAGGAGAGGTCTGGTCACTGCTTTCCTGGCCTTTGCTCTGATTTTTACCCAGGAAAGGACAGCATTCCCCTGTTGCTACTAGTGCTGGAGTTCACCTTGGTCCTTGGATTGTGACCTGGTCCCCCACTCTCCTGTAGATGCAATTGTTAGTTCTCCTCTCTATCTTATAAATGAAACCAAAGCCTCTACTGTCCTATGAATAATCATGAGCACACTTCTTTGCCCTAAAACCATGACCAGGGCCTTGCTTCCCTGTGGTCACAAGTGCTCTTACTCTTTTTGGCCATGCAATTGGGACCCATAACTTCATATGAACAGTGCAACAGGGTTTTGAACCTACTGCCAGCAAATGAGCCCCTACAATCTCTTTCTGACTAATTTCCAACCATTCTCCCTGTCAACAGTGGATGGAAAGAACTAATTAAAGAGCTGGATGTTCAATTAAAAAAAGCTAGAAAATCAACAAACCAAAAAATTATAACCAAACACTAAAGTAGAAGCCTCTAAAAAGTAAAGATAAATAACAGCAAAATAAAAAAAAGACAAAAACTCATTTAATTGATAAATAAAACTGGGACCTTTTAGAAAAACTAAAAAAAAAAAAAGATAATCAGGTAGCTAGGCCGATTAACAATAGAGAGGAAATTCTAATTGTTTATATTAAAAATTTAAAAGGATAATTTGGAAAAAATGAAAGGTGAAATAAAGGAAAGTATCAGAAGCTATTTTGCCTAATTATATGAAAACAAAACAGTTAATGTGGATGAAATGCATAAATATTAACAAAATATAGTATTACAAGAATAACAAAAATAAATTATTTAAATAATTCAACATCAGAACAAGAAAATAAATGTTATAAAGCAAAGGAAAAGAAAGACCATGTGGATTTCCAGTGGAATCTTTCAAATAGTAAAAGAAATATTAATTCCAATATTACAGGAACTATTTGTAAGTATAGGAAAAGAAGAGATTCTTTCATTTTCTTTCCATGACACATAATTGATAATTAAACCAAGCAGTGGTAAAGAGAAAAAATATTTGGATCAGTTTCCTCAATGCATTTCAACCTAAACTCTTAAATAAAAAATACTAATGATGCTATGACATTTAAAAAAAGCTAACAAAAGGTAATTGTATGTATTAATATCATATATGCAAGGTTGGTTCAATAAAAATAAAATTACAAACATGCAAGATAGTATTAGTAACAAAAGAATTTTAAAATATAAAATCTATCAATGAATGATGAAAATATTTTTGACAAATTCTACCTCATATATGTTTCTTTTTACACACATAGGAATAAACGGACACTTCCTTGTCTAATTTGGTAAGCAATTTCTATTTAAAACTAAGCCAACATTATATACAATATAGAAAGGCTAGAGGCCTGATTAATCAGATCATGGGTACAACAAGGATATTTATATCTCCATTATCATTTAACACAGTGCTAGAAAGGCTATGGTTGGTAATAAGACTAAAAAAAAGTAATAAATCAAGGAATAAACATAGGAATAAAACTCACTTTTTTGTAGATAGTATAAAAAATCTACTTATCTATCTCTTCTTTTATCTATCTATCTATCTATCTATTTATCTATCTATCTATCTATCTATCCATCTATCTACCTATCTATCGCTTCTTGCTAAGATTATCTTCTTTAAAAGTCCCAGAGTAGAAGAGCCAACTATATGAATACAGCTACAAAACAGTCCTAAACAATTGGAGAAATATTAAATGCTCTAGGGTAGGCTATGCCAATATCAAAAGAATTAAATGTTCCCAAAATCAATTCACTTGTTTTGTATTATGCCAAAAGACACCAAAGACTTAGTAGAAAAATAATATTGAACTATAATATTTGAAGGAATAAAAATTCATTGTAAAGATAAACTGTGATAATATTTATGAAGCATTTCACAAACCTTACAGCACCATATATATCTCATTGTTGTTGGTGTTACTATTATCATTATTATTATTGCCATATTGAGCTGTGATAAAAGTGGATGAGAATTTCTCTTAGGAAATCTCTAGAGGTGAACATGGTTCCATGTTTCTGAGCTCAAATATACATAAACATCAGAGGACTTTATTCCTTGAACTACAATATCAGGATTTTACTTAGACTTGGCAATTCACAAACTCACTGACTACACTTTTTAATTTGTCTTCAGTTAAATTTACATCTCAGAGCAGTGTTAATAGGTACCAAAAAAGAACCCAGTGCTATCTTGACGAAACATATTAGCTAAGAGAAAACAAGAACTAAATTATTGCTTAATTTTATTTTTTATGTTTTAGGACTCCTAGCAATTCCCTAGAGGTTATGAGTTCCATGTTGGATAAAAAATCATTGGATTAACTAGGTTGTTCTAAAACTTTTTGCTTCTCATAATCACAAGGTTTCACATTTTCTTTCACAAAACTCATTCTCTATATCATTTCTCCCTAAATTACAGAATCATAAAATCATAATCTCTTAGCTTTAAGGGATCTCAGAGGTCATTTAGTGCTATTCATCCATACTTAATCAAGAATTCCTTCTACAAACTCCCCAACCCAGTATTTTCTGAGATAGTCAGTTCTACTCCAAGGCAGCTGTAATGGAAAGAAAAAAAATGAGAGAAAAAAATATTTATTTTCCATTCTTCAGCTTTTTATGCCTTACTTTTACTTGTTACCAGAGGACAAGCAGAAGAAATTTAATTCTTCTTTCCTATCATGGTCCTTAAAATACTTAAAGATAGTTATCCTGTCTTATTACTCTGCTCCCCACCCCAACTCTCAACCCCATACTAACAAACATATAATCTTCTCTTTTTCAGACTAATCATTTCCAGGTTTCCTTTATAATATGTAGTTTCCAGTGTTCTCATCATCCTATTTGGTCTCTTTTGCAACCACTTCATGCTTCCTAAAATGTGGCACTCAGAACTGAAATTAATACGCAAAATTCAAACAAAACTAGCTGCTTCTAAAAATGGTCATTGCAGCTCCATCTTTGAACCTCCCTTGGAACTTTCTAGGGACTAGAATCCTACAATGTGTATAACAGACCTACTGGGCTCACCGTGAATTTGGATCTCAAGACCAACTTTTTAATTTTACAAATTTTCAAACTGAAGTCTAGAATGATGAATTTACTTTCCAAGGTCACTCAGGTAGTGACTAGCAGAATTAGAATTGAAACTCAACTCCTGATCAGTGCTCTAAGGTCCTTGCTGGCTTATTGTTCTGACACTTTGAGAAACATGGCCCTACTGCTGTACCCTTTTGACTTGAAGAACCCACTTTGAGGAAATTTATAAACTCCTAAAAAATGGCTGCAGTAGGACATGTTGTCAGGGATTCGACTTGAGTTGTGGCAGTAAGGGCTGCTGGATAACAAGTTAATTATGCAGTCTGTGTGCTTTGCAGAGACTATTAGAAATGTCAAGTGGACTTGAATTCACCCTCAGTACAGTCTATTTGACCATCTTCTCTTTTCTCCTCCTTTCCACCTGCTTTAAAATAACAAGACTTTCTTCATCTTTAGGCACAGCAGAGGGAAGCACTGTGGGAGATGCTGCCTGCTCTAACTCAGAAGGAAATTGGATGCAATTCCTTATCATTTGATAGAAAGGGCATTTGGTTTGGTACCATGGTGATAAATGATTACAAAGGCTCTGAGTCATAGCTATAGCTGGAAGAGAAGGAAAGGAGGTGATATTAATAACAAAAGCTCATGTTTGCATAACATTAAAAATTACAAAGCATTTTTCTCATCACAACCTTGCGAGGTAGGTAGTACAAGTATTATTATCCTTGTTATATTGATGAGTAAACTAAGTCAAGTCAACAAGCATCTGTTCAGGGCCTTCTAAATGTCAAGACACTGTGCTATGGAATGGAAATGTAAAGATGAGCCAAAAGAAAGGCAACCTCTGCCCTCATGGAGCTTACACTCTTACAGAGGGAGACAACCCATTTAAAAAACAAAAACAAAAACCAAAAATATGAAGTGAAAGCCAGAAAAAATATGGGGCACTTGCATACTTATTAAACTGCAGAGAGTCAGGCAGAAACACAGCCTAGGTGTCCTCTTACTATGGAGGTTCTGGAAGGAACCAGCCAATAGAAAGGAAAGGTTGCAGGGGAGAGTCATACTTCTAGCAGGTAAAGTCTGGGAATGAAATGAGCTTTCGGGGTGAAGAGCTTTTTGTGCCATGGCAGAAAAAAAAGTCTGGGAGGGTCCGAAGTGTAGCCTAGAGAGGAATGAATAGTCAAATTGACTTGCCCAGAGTCAGGCAGGTATTTAGAGGTAAGGCTGTTTGAATTTCAAGGCCAATACCATCCTCCCCACAACACTTTGAGTCTGCTGATTGCCTGCTGAGTCTAGAGGCAATAAGTTTGTTTTTCATTTGCAAAGAGGGCTGGAGGGGACTGGAGTTTTGCCACAGCAGCCACTAGGAGTGCTGGAGGTAGTGATAGAGCTGGGGTGATTGTATGTAAATCCTACATTCTGGGAAAATATTCAGTTTCTCACACAGAGGTTAAAGTTTTTCTCCTCCCTACCTCCAATCCTTAATTGTTAAATGTTTCACCTAAGGAGCTTGTAAGGTTTCTGTAGTGTCACTCTTGAATTTGGCCTCAAAAAGGAAAAAAAAAAAATTAGATCTAATGTAAGAGATACTTTCTTCATCTGGGAATAGAACTAGATGTTTTCTAAGCTTTCTTCTATGTATGTCTGTCATTGCTCTCCCTGTTTCTTTCTTAAATGTCCTTGGGTTAACTTTGCTTATTTGGATGACCAGCCAACCTTTTAAGCACATTTTTGCCATCTATTGGTTCTCATTTTTAAGGTGAATGTTCAATTTTTTCTACTCTCCTTCTGTGTTAAACTTTAGAAATGTTTATATTCTAAACCAATTTTGGCATTGACTGCCATATCTTTTCATTTGACAAGGAGATTAAGGATTTACTGGATGAAATAGTTTCTAAATTCTTGCTTCATTTTTATGGCAGTTAATTTGTATTCGCTAAACTTCTGTAAGAAATTGCTATAATCGGCATCAATGTATATTCTTCCATCCATCTTTGCGCTTTAAATAAGCCATGATAGAATTATTTTAGTTCTAAGGCATGTTTTTGGTCTCATTTTTATTCTTCCTCCTCGTTTTGTAATAAATTTAGAACTTTAACAAGTAGGTAATATTACTATGTAGAATTCTAGTCTATACGTGATTTCTATGTCTATAATTATTCACTTCCTCTTGATTGAAATATTGAAATATTCCTGTCAATTTCATTTTTATATTATTTTCTATTCCTACCATGGCCACTGTTTCTAGGCATTCTTTATTTTCTTGAAGAAAGTATTCATGACACAATGGTGGTGGTTTGTTTTTTTTCATGTAGTCTATTAATTAGCCTTCTAGCCTCTAACATATTTTTTCTCAATTTTTAAAAATTCTGGACTTAATCAATACCAAATAAAATGAACATTTCCATATACAATTTTGAATAGAAAAATAAAATTGTATATAACATTACAACTATTATGTATAGTATGCTTTTCCTTTTAAGGATATAAAGAATTTAACTTGTAACTTTCAAAGCATTCTTACTTGTCTGTGTTTCCTTTTGTTCTTCCTTTTATTCTCTCCTGCACATTAAAAGAATGCTTCAATGACTTTTCTTTTCTTTTTTGCAAGCATATCATTAATCTTTGTCTTCTTTCTACTTCCCCATGTTCCATTAGAACATTATAAGAAAACAGAATCTTTAAGAAATTCACACATACATACACATTAAAGAAAACCAAATTCCCATAATAGCTCATTATGCAGCCTCAGCCTTTCACTTTTCTGGGAGGAGGTAGGCAGTATTTATTTAATCACTGGTGTCCTGAAATCATGGTTTGTCATTTTATTGATTAGATTGAATCATATTTTCTAAAATGTAATTCAACATCTTTTCGTATTATTTTGAAGTTATCAAATATGGAAGTACATATAGTTGGAACAAAAGGTCAAATAAATGCAAATATTTATTAAATTCTTACTGTATGCCCAATGCCCTTGCATCTTTTTAACCATGAAGCATTACTGTGATATTAGTCAGAATTTTAGACCTGGAAGGGCATTTCCAGTCCTTTTACTCTACAGATGAAAATATTAAAGATTATGGAGTCTAAACAGTTTTCTCAATGTTAAATAGGTTACATAACTATTTATTGACAGGTCTGAGGCTCAAAATTTGGTATCAGGGCTCATCACTTGAGTCATGCTTTATAACTCCATAAACAGGGGGCAGCTGGGTAGCTCAAGGGATTGAGAGCCAGGCCTAGAGAAGTGAGGTCCTAGGTGTAAATTCAGCCTCAGATACTTGCTAACTGTGTGACCCTGGGCAAGTCATTTAACCCTTCCATTGCCTACCCTTCCCACTCTTCTGCCTTGTAGCCAATACACAGTATTGACTCCAAGACAGAAGGTAAGGATTTTTAAAAAAAACACATCAAACAATTGGCTGGAAAAACTAACATTCTACTCACCTCCTATGACTATATAGTCCTAAAATATAGCACTGTCCACCATGATAGTAGTGTAGACCATCTAATATCCTAGATCAGGATATTCTAAATATTTTGGTTGTATAGGCCTCCTATAAAATGCTTTTGTGCATGCACCCCAATATTTACATTCCTGTTTTATTATACCAATAATTGTGTGCATTATCAAACACAGAGCTTATAGAAATTTTAAAAGAATGAAATAAAGATGATATTATGTTTGTCCCTAGAATTCATAAGGGATTCCTGGAGTTTGCTGAAAAGGAGAATGACATGGTTAGACCTTTCCTTTAGGTCTATAGCAGATATATGAGTCAATAAGTATTTATGAAATACTTACTATTTGCCTTTATCTACTGGAGGAGGAAATGGTAAGTCATTCCAGTATCTTTGCCAAGAAAACCCTATGGAGAGTATGGTTCATGGGATCATAAAGGGTCAGGTGACTAAATAATTAAACAACAGTTTACTGAGAACAGTATTCAATACACAGTGAAAGATAACTTCAGAGAGAGAAATATCTAGGTTTTTGAGAAATAGAGGAGAGACACTTGGAGGCAGGGAGACAAATGAGGAGGCAATTCTGCTGGTCAGAGGTTGAACTAGGGTTATGGTCATATAAATAAAAAGAAGAGGATTAGTGTGAGGGATGCTGTGCAGGGAAAAAAACAAAAACAAAAACAAAAAACAAACAAAAAAAACTTTGACTATTTTTTACATATATTTGGTGAAGAAGAGTGAGATACCTAAGAAAATGCCAAAAATAAGCCTGTATGACTGATATGATCAAAAGAAATCTGGAAGTTTTTTAAAAATTATTTATTTTTAAACATTCTTTCCTTTTTAAATTTTGAATTTTAAATTATCTTCTTCCCACCCCTTTCCCATTCACTGAAAAGGCAAGCAATATGGTGTCAATTATGTATGTGAAGTCATTCAAAACATATTTCCACATTAGTTAGATTTTAGAAAGCAAGAAAATAAGTGGGAGAATTATACTTCAATCTGCACTCCTAGTTCATCAGTTCCCTCTTTAGAGGTGTATAGCATTTTTTCATCATGAGTTCTTTGGAATTATTTTGGATCATTTTATTGATCAGAGTTGCCAAGTCTTCCACAGTTGATCATCATTACAACATTGTTTTTGCTGTGCACTGGTTCAGTGTACCTGTTCCCACTTTACTTTGCAACTATTCATATAGGTCTTGCCATATTTTTTCTGAAACCACCTTTTTTCTTACAGCATTTCTTATACCACAATAGTTCTCCATTACAATCATATGCCACAACTTGTATAGCCATTTTTCAAGTGATGAATACTCCCCTCAATTCCCAACTCTTTGGCGCCACAAGAAAAGCTGCTATAATATTTTTGTACAAGTAGGTCCTTTTCTCTTTATCTCTTTGCGATGTAGACCTAATAGTGATTTGCTGGGTTGAAATGTTTGCACATTTTTATAACCCTTTGGACATAGGTCTAAATTGTTTTCCAGAATGGTTGGACCAGTCTGTTATTCCAATTAGTAGTTCACTAGTATATCTATTATTCCCTCATATCTTCCAGCATTTGTCATTTCTAGTTGGTGTAAGTTGATACTATGCTGCAGCCCAACCTTGGCTGTTATAGAATAACATTATATCTAATGTCCTGGTATCCCGTGGCATCGATGTGAGTGTCAACATGCAGTGCCACCATGGAGGAACCAGCTAGTGAGGTTTAAAGTTGGAGTTTGGGAAGGAGAAGGGCTCTTGACCTGCTCTAGATCTATGGTGAGCTGCTCACCTGTGGCAGAGACAGGTCCCAGACAGCCAAATGAAGAATCAGTTCTATTCAGGCTGACCTTTCCTTAAAGGAAATATTTCTTTCTGTCTCTGTCTCTGTCTGTCTGTCTGTCTGTCTATCTGTCTGTCTGTCTCTTTCTCTCTTAATAAATTATTATAACTCTCTTCAGAACAGCCTTTAATTTGTTATAGTACCTCAGAGTTTTAATTTGCATTTCTCTAATCAATAATGATTTAGAGCATTTTTTCATATGAATATAGATAATTTTAACTTCTGAAAATTGTTTTGTCCTCTGAACTTTGACCATTTATTGACTAGGAAGTGGCTTTTGTTTTTATTATTTGATTCAGTTCTATACTCAGCACTTATTTGAGAAGTGAGATTTTTATCAGAGAATTTTGCTGTACAATTTTTCATTGCTCTATCATCTATTATGGCCTTTAGCAAAATATAGTTTCCCCAATTTTCTCTTTTTATTAGTCTATTTTTGATTTTGTCTTGTCTAAAATCATGATTGTTACCCCTGCCTTTTTCACTTTAGCTGAAGAATTTTAGATTTTAATTGTGTGTATATCTTTCTGTTTCCAAGTGTGTCTCTCATAAACAATATATTCTTGGATTTTGGTTTTTAATCAAGTTTATCTGTTTCTATTTTATGGTTGAGCTGATCCTATGCACATTCACAGTTACTAACTGTATTTTGCATAGATTATTAGTGGTATATTTCCCTTTATATCTCATTATCTTCTGTATCTCTCTCTCTCTCTCTCTCTCTCTCTCTCTCTCTCTCTCTCTCTCCCTCTTATTCTGTCCTTCCTCAAAAGCCTATTTTGCTTCAAACCACTGCCTTCCTTCATTCTCTCTCTCCTGGGTTTCAAAAGTAGTTTGAGACAGTCAAGGCCAAAAAATTCAGGGACTTCCCGATCCAGCAAAATATTCCTAGACTTAACTGATGATGAGGCAGCTACAATCCCACCTTGGACTCCTGTTTTCACCTTGAAGTTTCTGAGGTTTCTGTGTGTTGTCTAAACTAATTGCAATGTCTACAAATCTTTAAAACTCTCTCTGTGCTTGTGGGTGAAAGGAAGTTTGAATTTTCATATATAATAAACTTGTGACTCAATGGCATTTGGAGAAGCAGCTATGAGTTAACAGTCAAGATTGTCTCCTGTGTCCCGTTACTTTCTTATTAAGCTGTCCTTTATCAGAGATGATAAATAGATCTCCACACTTTCTCTAATCCCTTTCCCCTCTTATTTCACTATTGGATAAGTGGTATATTTCTGAGTATATATGTTCTTTATCATGTGACCATGTCACTTCCCTATTCAACAAATTTGAATGGCTGCCTATTGGGTCCTCTTCTGCTTAGATATTACAGTGCCTGGCCTCGAGCAATCCTTACAGGCTTACTGTGCAAACATTTTTCTTCCCTTTCTGAGCTCTGTGATTATCAAATATATCTACCTCCTTTCTGTTCTTTTGCATGTAATATTCCAACTTCCATCTTTATTCATTTGTATAAGGTAACTTCCATGCCTGGCATATAGTATTTCTTCCTGGTCTTAGTGTCACACCACTTCTCTCTTCGTATAAGTTGTAGCATAAATATTACCCTTGACATAACTGGAGTCTTGCACACTTCTGGTGCCTGTACCTTTCTCTCCACTCTCTTGGGGACTAACCTAGTTCAGACCCTCATCACCTTTTTCATGGGGTATTACAAAAGTTTCCTCATTAGTCTCCATTACTCTTATCTGTTCCTCCTGCAATTCAGCCTTCAAACTCCTGACAAAGTGATATTCCCAAAGCCCAGTTCTGATGGTTCAATTCAGTTCATTCCTATGCTTCAAAGCAGTTAGGTGATACAATAGATAGAGACTTTGATGCAGAAAGATTAAAGGTTCAAATCTAGCCTCAGACATTTATTAGCTATGTGACTCTGGGCAAGTCACTTAATCTCTATTGGCCTTAGTTTCTTTATCTATGAAATGAGGTTAATAATAGCCCCTGTCTCCTAGGATTATTATGAGTATTAAGTGGGATAATATTTATAAAGTTCTCAGTACATTGCCCAATCAGTACTTATTCCCACTTTCCTCCGCGGAGTAGTGCTATTGCTTTTGCTTTTAGGTAGAATACAAATGGCTCTCTTTGTTATTTTAAGGTCTTCATAGTCTAATTCTAGCTGATCTTTTCAAACTTATTATTTTTCTTTACATAGTATATAGTCAAGCTAAAGGGTGAAAATTATCTTTAATTAAGCTATTTATATCAAATATTTACTTATCAATGTAGATGATTTCTCCCCACAATTTGAGGTTAGGGACTGTAATTTTTTTGCTTTTTTGTAGCTGCAGTGGCTAACACACTAAACAAGTGTTAATTGATTATTAGAGAACTTATTGTCAAGGGTCTGAAGGAATGGCAAATGAAGCTCTAAGTGTCCTTAGGCATCATAAGTATCCATGAAAGTCATAATTTCCATGACTCTAAAATCCATGAGGGCAAGAGTCATATCATATATTGCTCCAGAATGCCCACAATGTTGGGTCATATTAGACCTAAGAGGTAGGAGGGTAGGAAGGTAGGTGTAGGGGAGGGCAATGAGTTATAATTTGGACTTATTGAATTTAAGAAGTTTACTGGACATACAGTTTATCATTAACACTTAAATGATCAGTGTACATGGAAGGGTTGAGAACTTATTCAGAAAGAGGACTTGATTGAAACAAATCAGGGTAAAAGAATATTTATGATGTTAAGGAGCAATGACCATATGTAAAAGAGAACTAAAAAAGAGGTAGATATTATTATATGACTTATTTTGAGCCTAATGAAAGCTAAGGATTCTACAAGGCAACAGTAAAAATAATGTGTATTTTTGGCATTCAGGACAGATTATGGAAGGCACAGAAGTGGGAGATGAAGGGAATAGATTACTGAGATATATGGCTTAGATCAAATATAGTTCTTGACCTCATTGGGCTAGTGTGATATGACAGGCTTATGGGTATAATATATGTTATTTACCATAGTATAAACTCATTGAAGATAGGCAAATTTTACATTATATCTAAGGAAGAAAGATTGTTACTGACTGGAGGCATCAAAGAAGACTTCTTAGAGGTGACAGTTAAATTAGGTTTAAAGAATGAGTAGGAATTCAATAGCAGAAAGGAAGGAGGAGATTCCAGCTAGAGGAAATAGTACAAAGGCCGGGATGTGAGATAGTGTGTGTTCAGAGGAAAGAGCTGTCCAGTTGGCCTCAAGCATAATGTCTGTTGTTTAGTCATTTTTCAGTCCTCTCACTTTTTGTGAGTTCATTTGAGGTATTCCTGGCAGAGTTACTAGAGTGGTTTGTCATTTCCTTCTCCACCTCATTTTACAGATAAAGAAACTGAGGCAAAAGAGTTAAGTGACTCACTTAGGATTATATAGCTAGTAAACAAATTTGAACTCAGGAAGATGGACCTTCCTAATTCCAGGCTCAGCACTCTGTCTCTTGTGCCACCTAGCATAGTTTATAGAGAGAAATAATATTAAACCAGCACTAGATCATAAAGGGCCTTTAACATCCAATATAGGAGTCTGAATATTAATTGTGAGGTATTAGGAAGCCACTGAAGCTTTCTGAGTAAATGAGGGATATGCTCAGCTCTCTGAGTAAGAAAATATTCTGGCCTCAGTAGAAAGGACTGAGTGGTGGAGTGGGAGAACAGAGATAGCATTCTCCTGTTAAGACACTACTGCAATGGACCTGATTAGTCTGTATGAGGATCTGGCCCAGGATGGTGGCAGTAGGAATATAGAGGAGGGGACAGATGTGAGATATATAGTGAAGTTAGAAAATGAAAAGCATTTGATAACTGGTGATGGGAAGATTTGAAGAGGAAATAACTCAAGATAAAACCGAGGTTTATGAGGAGATCTTTAGCACTCCTTAGTGTCTTAACAATAGACTATAAGCCCCTTGAGTGTAGAGGCTCTTTATTTTTGCCTTTGTGTGTCTGGAATCTAGTACAGTGCCTAGCATATAGGAGGTGCTTAATGTGTCCAGCCGAACATTCTGTAGTGCTGCTGTCAATGTTGTTGTCACTAAAGAGATATAATTAAATAAGAATATGAGTATGGATCATAGCTCTAGATCAGGACATTGATGTCTAATTGAATTAACACTTTCATTTCACAGAAAAAGAAACTGAGATCCATAGAGGATTTTTGACTTGCCTAATGTTACCCAAGTCAGAGGTAAGTTTTGAACCCAAACCTTCTGATTCCAAAATAAGGCTTTTGTGCCATTATATCAAAGAAGTGAATTTAGTCAGAAAGCTTATAAAACCAGTCTGGACTGTAATAGTACTTCCTATATTTTAGAATTCAAAGATTCCTCTTTTCTCTATCTCTGATGGGTCACTGGTAGAATATCAGTATCTGGCCTGATACATATTGCTATGGGTCTGTCTAGAGAAGACAAAGGAGAATAGCTTTGACGAGAATCTCTCCTGTGCTATTTAACTTTAGGCCAATAAATGTCCCTGGAGCCAGGCTGCAGAGACAGATAACATATACATTTGGCTTTAACCTACAAGCTGTTGAGGGCAAAGGGCTCAGGAAATTCAATTCCAAGCCCCTGTTGTTCCTGATCAGACTTGACGTGTGTGCCTAGACAATAGGATTTGTGACCTAAGCAGAATAAATGTGAGCCTAATTCCAATTAGCATGTAGAAAAACAATGTTCCCAGCTTTGGGTCTTCTCTTCAGACTCCTTCACTTAAAAGGTAGTGTCTCAGATATAACTGAATTTTATAAAAGTATAGTTTCTTTTGGTTTAAAGATCTCAAAGCAAACATGAAACTTTCCTTAACCTATGCCCCTTAAGAATCAAATTTTCCCCAAGTACATATATTTAATATTCTTTTTTTCTATTGGCAATGTTTAGAAATGGAATTTTACCACAGATGATAATGCACAGATCAAGGATGCAAATTGTAGTGATATAGAGTTGTTTGTAGCATTGGAAGTTGTGACCATAATCATATAGTACATTTCAGAGGCAAGACTAGAGATCCTTATCACGTTGCCTGACACATAGTAGTTGCTATATAAATGCTTATTCCATTCTATCCCCTTCCCTTTCTTCCTTCTTTCCTTCTTTCCTTCTTTCCTTCCTTCCTTCCTTCCTTCCTTCCTTCCTTCCTTCCTTCCTTCCTCCCTCCCTCCCTCCCT
>NC_058131.1:176462403-176476020 GCF_016433145.1 Gracilinanus agilis | reverse complement strand
CTCCCTTCCTTCCTTCCTTCCTTCCTTCCTTCCTTCCTTCCTTCCTTCCTTCCTTCCTTCCTTCTTTCCTTCTTTTGTTCTTTCCTTCATTCCTTTGTTCCTTCCTTTGTTTCTTCCTTTCTGACTGTGTGACCTCCGGCAAATCACTTAATTTCCTAAAACTCCAGACAACTTTAAATTATAGAGAAACTGCCCATCTTCACTGGTAGCAATGAACTCTTCCCAGAAGGAATTATAAATCTGGTTTAAACAAAACCACCCCAAAATTCCAAGAAAAAAACTTACAATAGCACTTTGAGATAGGTGTTACAAGTATTTTAATTCTTTGTTTTATAGACACCAGAAGCTCAGAGAGATTATGTGATGTGTCCATGGTCAAACAGGGCTTAATTATCAGCTGAGATTTCAACTCAGATCTGACTCCCAGCCTAGTAAATGTTCCACCTTTGCTCTCCTACGTGTTTTTGTTTATTTCTTCCCTGCTCTCTCTTTTAGTAAGAGAAAGACTCTTCTTCACAAAGTTAATGTGTATCTGCGATAGGGTTTGAACTGAACTGTTGTTGGCCCCACATCCACACTCCATTAAGCCACCAGCGACTGTGTTCCCTGCCCTTTCTCTCTTTAAGGAAAGAAGAGACCCCAGCCCAGGCTGGCTCTCAGCGATGGCGTGAGAGAGCTGGTGCTCTTTCAGAAGTATACAGAAGTCGCAGGTTTTGACAGGCAGCTTGATTTGCTGTGATCTGCGATAGCATGTTAATGAATAGCCATTCTTTTGCCTATTTATCAGAAATTGGTTAAAAAAAAAAGTCCCCTTCCCCTCCCCCTTTCCCCCCCGCAGGGTACCAGAACATTTCAGAGTATTCATCATATACGGAGATTTCCCTTTTCCTTTGTCTAGAAAGAAAATATAGCAGCTGGGCTCTGATATGCATGCCTTCAACCCAGTCAGCCACCAGGGGGCGAGTTGCCACTTTAAGAGCCTAAAGCCGTCCTTTTAAAGTCAATAGCAATACTTAGAATGACAAGCCCTTTTAGACAGTCATCTCTTATTATCATCATCATGGGTCTTTATTGGACTTCTTCTCTCCCGGCAAATTTTGGCTCCTTTCTTGCTAATTAAACAGTAACTTTCTATTCTCATTGACAAAACGATCCAATAACACCAGCCCTAGAAAAATCCAAAGTGGTCAAGGTTAAGGGGGGCAGCTGGATGGCATTTAGCACAACAAACAGTTTTCTTCGGGAGGCTTTCATCAAATCAAATGAACTCGACAAACAAAATGAAGGCATGGAACACAGACGCAGATGTTCATTTATATGCACCCAGAAGCCCAATGCCTGACTCTTTTGAATTGATTTCAATGGAAGCCAAGCAGGTGGGTGTTCAATTAAATCTAGTAAGCACTTATTAAGTGCCTACTATGTGTAAAGCTCTGTTAGGGTCATTGGAGATGTCCTCAGAACCTACAAGCCTTCTGAAAATACACTGCAGGCTCTCACCTTGGCTTTGTTCTATTTTGTTTCAGTAGGGCAGTGCTATATTTTAGTGGGGTTAATGAATAGAAATTCCAGAGAGAAATATTTTGGTTCATTGTAAGCAAAACTATGCAATAAGAAGAGCTGTTCCAAGGTGGAATGGGCTACCTCAGGAGGTCATTAATAGTACCTTATGGGAGGTCTTCAAGCAAGCCATGGAGGAATGACTTCCCATAGGGATATTTTAGAGGGAATGTCCTCTCAGAGAAAGAAAAATCTTCTACAATCAAGTATTCAACATTTATGGTTTTAAAGATGTGTTTCCCACTTTCTTCCACCTTCATCCCAGCATATTGCTCTTGTTAATACCATTTTGCCCACATCTTCCTCTGTAATTTGGTACAAGACATCCTCAATACTAGTGCTACAATCATACCTCTACACCTGATGAAATGCTTACATTTCTTTCTCAAATAGCTAGTTCAGGAATCACCTTTTCCATGAATTTCCCTTCCCCAGTCCTTTCACCCCCAAATCTCACAGGCAAAAGGGTTCTCAACCTCCTCAAATGTCCCACAGCAATTAATTTTTCCTTCTCTCTTATTTCATTCAACCCTGTGCTGCAGGTATTTGTTTATATTTATCTCCAATGTAAACTCCTCCAGGGTAAAAGCTTTGTTGTCTTTTATTTTCAAAGCTGCAGTGCTTAACCTGATAATATTTCAGGGTTTTAACATGTGATTTCATTGATAGTAATGATATGACATTTATACAGCACTTTGAGGTTTGCAAATCACTTTACATATATTATCCCAGTTGGTGTGGATATTTCCCTTATTACCCTAAATTGTATCCCTCTGGTGCTTTAGGATAAACATTCTTCTAGGTAGCTGAGTGGCCTAGTGGATAGATTGCTGGACTTGAAGTCAGGAAGACATGCATTCAGATTCTGCCTCCACTTACTAGCTATGTGACTCTGGGCAAGTTACTTAAATTCTCTCAGAACGAATTTCCCTATCTGTAAAATGGGGATACTAATAGCACTTGTTTTCTAAGGCTGTTGTTTCTATGATGGTAAAAAATTCCTCAACTTGTGACCAACTTTATTTTTAGTCTTTTTGTTAAAAATTTGATTTCTTTAGAATATTTTCCCATGGCTACAAGATTCACATATTTTCCCTCCACTTTTTCCCTCTTCCCTCCTGGAGTTGACAAGTGAGTCCATTGGGTTATATGTATGTATCATTGCTCAAAATCTATTTCCATATTATTCATATTTGTGTTAGAGTGTTCTTTTAAAGCCCAAACCCCAATCATATCCCCACTGAACCATATGACCAGCTTTTTGATAAGCCCATCTTCAATTAGCCTGATGAGTATTCAGATGGCTAACATAGTCTGTAACTGAACTCACACGTGACATCTATCTTGGTAAGACCTGCAAAAACTTTTACTATAGTACCATTGCCATTGGGACCCCAGAACCTGTAACCTGCATGTCTTCATGAGGCATTAGAAGAAAACATCAGGATAAGAGGAATAGATATTTAGAACTTGAAGTGGCTCTAGAAGTCAGGATTATCGCTTTAGTTCTAAAGGGAAACTTTGGGGCCATATAGTGAAACCCACTCATTTTACAGATGGGAAAACTTCCTCAGATCACAGAGAAAGCAGACAACAGAGACGGGATTGGAACCCAGGCGCTCTGTTTTACTTTATATTTCAAAACTGAGGCCCAGAGAAGCTATGCGAATTTTCCAGGATCATTTAGGTAATAAGAATCAAGGTCTGGATTTGAACTTAGAACCTCTGATTCCAAATGTAGTATTCTTTCCACTTGATTATACTTTAGTGGAGGAGTAGAATCCTAACATAGGCTTGTCACATAATTCTACCACTGCCACCTCAGATATAACAATCTGAACAACAACATTTAGCATTTATATATAGTTTTTCAAAGTGATTTACATATAATATCTCATTAGATCAGCCCAATAGCCCTGTGAGGGTTGATGTTTTTATTGCTATCCTCATTTTATTGATGAAGTAACCAAATCTAAGAGAAGTTAAATTCCAAAACCGACACTGGTGGTGTGTCCAGGAAATAATTTGGACTCAGGTCTTCTTGACTCCAAGTCTTGTGTTCAAATCTGCTGTGCTACCCAGATGTTCTAATTACTGTATATATTAGACATTTTATACTATATCACCCACTGGCACATATTTCAATAGATGCAGAGAAGACTCAACAGGCAATATGGAGCTAATTATAAATTAATGAAGGAAACAAAAGATAGTAGGAAGCTTGAGTGGATATAGGCTAGGGAGATGGTGTATGGGGGAATAGAGAACAGAAGGAATCAGTCTTGAATACACTCATAACACTATTTCTCTGCCTTATAGAAACCTGGCAGGAGGTTGTCCAAAGTGTCAAGAGACTCTTTTCCACAGCCTCACTGTCTCACATTATGTACCAGACATAACCCACCTTGTTTTACTAACGTGATTCCCAAAGGAGTATTAAGGAAGGGGGATGGGAGGGACCAAGAATGTGTTTTGAAACCAATTATTTTTAAAAGTCTGCTTATTTGTTTCCAACCTTTTCTCCAGGGAGCAGAAAGTGCTCTTTTGGGGCACTGCCTATTAGGCTTGGTCTCTCATGTTTCCTGTACCTGGTTTTAAGAGACATAAACTGAACAGGGATTTCAACTTAGATTTCCAAAGCATCTGGTATATGGGACAATCATTAGAAAAGGAAAAGAAGAGAGTATTAGAACTTTTGCTGCAGTGGTGGAGAGAATATTGACCTTAGGAAGTCTTTGATCTTAAGACCCTAGTATTGAGTCCCAACTAACATTTACTAGCTGTGTAGCTCTGAGCAAATCATTTCCTCTCTTTGTGTGGGACTCGGTTTCTTCAACTCTAAAATGAGGATGCTGGTTTAGATTAGCCAGGTCAAACCTGTGGCCTTACAACATTCCTGAGTGCTGTTAAAATAAGATTAAAATGTAATTGGGAAATGTTAACAAAATAAGTAAAAATACAATAAAACACAGATAACGTTACATTTTAAAATGATTAATTGTCAGTCTGCAGGGACCCTTATGTATGATTTAGTGGTCACATATCTAGGTGAGTTTGGCATTTCTATACTAAGCTATCTCTAAGATCCTTGATAGATCTAACATGCTGATGTATTTTACAGGATCTGGTGGGGTTTGGGTAGGACAAAGGATGCTGGAAATATTTCAAGGAATCATCTTTTTCTTACCACCAAAAGTAATACCTCCTGTTGGTTCTAGGATCAAGTCTCATCTGAATTAACTCTGGATTGATGTCACAGATAATATGGAAGAACTGAGCACAAACAAGGACCAAATAAACTATGGCTTTAAGCCAGAAAACAGCACCAGAACTAGTAGCAGTTAGTGCAGCCCTTTTAGCATACTTTGAGTTCCTTAAAACACATGAATAGAGTTTATACCATTTGAAGGGAAGTGTGACTGGGATGGTTGGTTGGTTCAGGCAATTTAGTCCTTAGTACCAATAGGTAATTAAGTCCGAGACATGGGTTGTGTTTCCCAGAATGTGTACACGTTCTTTGAACTGTCAATGAAATCTGAAGATGATACAAAGCTGGGAAGAGTAACTAATGCATGATATGACAGAATCAAGATCCCAAAACATCTCTACAGAAGAGAATAATCGACCAAATCTGTTGAATTAACTGGGACAAATTCTCTATTAAAGTATAAAGTCCTGCTTCTGGGGTTAAAAATAAATTACAAAAGAAGAGGATAGAGAAAGTAGATCTAACGAAGAGTTTATTTGAAAAAGATGTAAGACTTCTAATAATCTATGAACTCAATGTAAATCATCAATTTGCATTGCTGTAGTCATAAAAAGGTGGTGATTTTAGGTTGGAGTAATAAAAACAAAGGGTACTAAACAAAGAGTGGGATAATCCCCCTGTATCATGCTCTCATCAGATCACATATCATGTATAAATCGTGTTTAGTTCCTGTGACCATATTTTAAGATGGAGAGTAATAAGTTAAAATAAGGTTGGAGTTTCAGAAAGGAAAGAAAATTTTGTCTCAATATAAGAATACTTTTCCAATTTGGTCTATGCAAAAGTGGGATAGGATTCATTGATAGGCAGCAAATTTGTCTGGATGGAGATTGTTTGACACCTTATTGTATAAAGGATTTCTGCTCAACATCAAGTTGATTGAACTAGGAGACAGCAGAAAATAGTAGAACAAGTACTCACTCTGGAGACAGAGAACTTAGATTGAAGCTCTCTGCCTCTGACACTTAATACCTGTGTGAAAGGAAGTAACTTCATTTCCTCGGTTTTTTATTTTCTCATTTATAACAATGGAAGGAGAATATAGGGAGTGCCTCTTCACTCCTTTCTTACTCCAGCTCTCCTAATATGTTTCCAGATGTCTTCTGAAATGCTTCAAATATGAAGATCCTGTATGACAGTACAAAAAGACTTTATGGACTTATGGACTTCTATATTTGCATGTGTATAGTCTTTGACATTCCAAACTGATCAGGTGAGAGAAAAACACCTCCTCCCTCCTTTCAAAACAGATATTTATAATCTCTTTTCCACTTATTTTCCTTTAAGTCCTTATCTCTTGGCCTCATTTCAGTATTTTCTCCAAATTCCTTCAAAGAGGACAATTCATCATGTTTAAGGGTTTGTGACCACATCTGGGTATTTTTATATAGGTTTTTAGTAGAATAGAAAGTAAGTCAGAGTAAGAATGAGACAGAAAGATGGATTTGGAACTATGTTTCATCATCCCCTTCTTTTCATGACTCTAGTGTTGGGGGAGGAGATCAGTGACCAAATGTCAGTCTCCTTTGCATTTTCTAATTAGTTGTTTTATATTGTTTTGTTATTTCCTGTGTTAATGTCTCTGACTAAATCTTCATTCTTTGAGAATAGGCAGCTTCATACTTATTACATGTATATATATCATTTTGAAACTTTTTACATTTGGTTATGTTCTCTCTCCCCCATTAGAATATAAACTATATAAGGACAAGGATTATTTTCAATTTTCCTTAATAACTGTAGAACTTTTTACAGTGTTTGGCACTTAGTAAGTTTATGATAAATGCTCACTGATTGTTTGACTGATTGATTCCTACCTCTACCTTTTTTCCTTACAGATTCCCTCCTTTAGTATTCTGTAAAAAAGAAGTGCTTCATGGATATTTGCTCAACTAAAAATACAAAATTATTTGGACAACAGGTTGGCATAGAAGAGGCAGCTGGGCATGTAGTAGAAAAAGTGCTGGACTTGGAATCACAGAACTTGGATTTAAATCCTAGCTTTGCTACTCATATAGCATATCATCTTCTTTAGTTTGACGTGAGTTTTCTCAGCCTCAGTCTCATCATCTGTAAAAAAAGGAGATAATGATATACATACTATCTCACATGGTTATTTGTCATAGAGTGTTTTGCCCACATTAAAACACTATAGAAATTGTGAATTAGTATTAGTATTATGATTCTAATTTTGTAGTATTGACCCACTTCTATCAATCTTCACTGGCTTCTTCATACCAGATGCTAATAGTTTTCAAATGCCATTGTTGATGATGATCATAATTTTTGACATTCATTTTGTACTTAAGGATTTACTAAGCATGTTATATTCATTATCTCATTTGAAACTCAATACTACAGGGTAAATCTTTAACCTTCCTTGTAAATCAGTCATTAGTCCAGGACACAAAGCATCAATTGTTCAAAATTCTATTCTGGACTTTTAAAATAATGAACTCAGTTCATTTGATTACTTCGAATTTTTGCCTCCATTAAAATAAGGAGTAAATTGGAACCTTAATCAATTGATGTGAGGTGTTATAAGGTTTTTTGGGTATTACTATCACCTATTCCAGACACTACGGTGCTGGGAATAATCTATGTGATAACTGATGTTATTAAGTGGTTAGAGAACTTCAGGAACAAGGAATTCTCTGAGTTCAAAGTAGGACCTTTTCTCTTTTGAAGGGATGTATAGGGATGGAGACTGGATTTTGGATTCCTCTATCAGTTCAGGTTGGCACCTTTTTGCACTAATAGTTTTAGAGAAGTGCCTTGAGTACTAATGGTCAATCAGTGTCAATTTCAATTAGAGCCTGGGGTCATTAAATTCTATATGGGCATCTCAGTGGGCTGTATATTAACTTTATTTTAAAATGTGATATAATCCTTGCTTTTTGCGTCATTTTTATTGATTTCATTAATTGTTTCCCGATTGCTTTTTAATCTGCTTGGGTCCCAGTTGGGAGTTTTCTAGGCCTTGTCTCATGTTTGACTCCTCAGCATTGAATATACCATACATCCTCCCCTTTGAAGAGATAATTCCAAATAGACAGTGACTTGAGCTGGTAGAAAGAATATATGTCAGTGCTTGTGGGATCTCAGAGTCAGCCAGAATGTCTAGAAAAAGCATTTTCAAAATACCATTACTACTACTAACTCTTTTTTTTAGTTATTTTTCATTTGTGTCCAATCTGACCAATCTGAACCCATCTGGAGTTTTCTTAGTAAAAACTTTAGAGTGGTTTTCCATTTTCTTCTCCAGATCATTTTATAGTTGAGGAAAATGAGAAAACAGAGTTAAGTGAATTATGCAGGGTCACATAGCTAGTATGTATAAGAGACCAGATTTGAACTTATGAGTATGAAATCTTCCTCTGACCCCAGGCCCAGTTCAGTAACACCTAGGTACTTTAATAGCAATAATAACAATAATAAATTTGCTTGAGCAAGATGACATTTAAATAATATTTTAAGCTTTATATATGATTTATTTTAGATACATCATTTAATTGCATTTGATCCTCACATTAACCTTATGAGAAAGATATTAGAATTATCATCCTCAATTTCTAAATGAGCAAAATGAACCTCAGAGAGGTGAAAAAACTAACATTTATAATAGAGGAACATTTTGAACTTAGATCAGTCCCTGAATCCAAGTCTGATTTTGAATGATTAGGGGCCTTGCCTTAGTGTAATTAGTTCTTAGGGGTTCCATAAGGTCTATAGGGGCATCAGTTATAAGGGACTCCTCCCAAGGTCCTTTCACTGTTTTGAAAGGATAATTTTTATATCAATACTTCTCTAGGGAAAATCAAGTATTTGGGGGCAATTTGTTTAGTTTTAGCAAGACTAACTCTTCTAAATTCTTTTATGGATGCTACTGGAAAAAGTTTCCTTAAAGTGTGCATGTGTGTGTGTGTGTGTGTGTGTGTGTAAATATTTTTCCAAATTAGAAATCTAGTATTTTTGGGGGGATTCCTTTTCTTTCTATGCAAATGAATTTGGTTTTAGTTCCTTTCACTGCAAAATGGATGATCCATACCACTCACCTAAAAAAAGATCTTCAAGGCATTTGACTAGGGTCAGAGAAACAACACTACAAAAATGCAAATTTTATTACTCTTATTACTATTCCAATTAGCCAAAGTTAGTCTGGACTCTTCTGTCTGGGGCCCAGAGAAAATTAGGATGTGTCTAAAATTACTAGAGCTATAGGCAAGTTAGAGTTTTAGTCAAAATGGAAAATATAACCTAGAGCAATTCTTCATAATGCTACTGCATCACTAGACTGAAATTGTCAAGTGATGATCATTTTATAGACTGACAGGCAAAAAGTAGCCCAACAACTATTTTTGCGGCATATGTATACAGACAGACACGCAGACAAACAGACAAACACACACACAGACACACACACAAACAAAGTCTCCTACTTGCTCAGGATTTTCTGTAAAATTAAATGAAAGATCACTTTTAAAAATTAAAAAAAAGATCACTATGATCATATATATTTTTCTTGGTCTCTCCATTCACTCTTTTTTTTTGAAAAAATAAACAAACAAACAAACCCAACCCTTTTTTAAAAAAACCAACCCTTTTTAAAAAACACCTTAGAATCAATATGTCTTAGAATCAATACTGTGTATTTGTTCCAAGGCAGAAGAGAATTAAGAGGTAGGCAATGGGGTTAAGTGACTTGCCTAGGTCACACAGCTAGTAAGTGAGGCCAAATTTCAACCCAGGACAACCCATCTCTAAAATTAAAAACCAGTGAGCCACCTAGCTACCCCCAACATTCACTATTAAAAATATAATTGAATCCTATTTTTTAATGTGATCCTTTCTTTCAATTCCTCTTGCCACTTTTTCAAGCATTCTTCACCTTTAGCCAGGCTTATTAGAATAATTTACTAACTGATCTCCCATGTCCAGATTTTGCTCCTTCTAATACATGATATGTATAGCAACTAGATTATACTTCTTAGTACACAAGTCTGCCTGTGTTAGTCCCCTAGAAAACATATTGATTCCTCCTCATAAAAATACTAAAGAAAGTTCAAATTCCTTAGCATAACATGCAAAGCCCTCTATGTTATATCTTTCACCAATATCTCACTACTTCCTGACGTGTGCCATTTGTTAGATAGACTATATTATTCACTTTTGTCTTAGCTTTATCCATAATTCTCTGCCTTTTTGCCTTTGCTCATGCTGTTCCTCCTTCCTAGAATGCCATTCTTCTTCTTCATTGATAATGTGTAGTCTTATACTGGGTTAAAAAAATCAACTTGACAAGTATAAAATAAGGATATCAAGTCATATAATAATATGGTGAAAAAGAAGTGTGGATTTCAGGGGACTGCAAATGAAATAGGAATCAATAATGTTGTGTGTACCTGAAGCAAAACCAAGCCAAACCAATCAAAGAGAATATTGTGAGCTTAAGTTGCATTTTAGGAGAAGTATATTGTCCAGAAAAAGAAGATAATAATTTTGCTTTTCCCTAACTGGTAAGACCAAAGCAGAACCATTGTTTTAAATTTTGAGAACCGTTTTATATAGAAAACATTAACAAGATGGAAATCATCCAGAGAAGGATGGCTAATGTGGTGAAAAGAATAGAAAATATGCCATCTTGAGTCATTGAGTCATTGAAAGAACTATGGACAGAGGAGACCTAAAAGGGGTCTGATAACCATCTTAAGATTGATATAGGCTATTTTTCGGTTCCGGGTTAAGATGGCAGCAGAGTAAAAAGCAGCTGCTCAACCTCTCCTAACCAAAGCACACAGTACTCCTCAATGGGACATAAAAACAAATCCAGACGAATGGAGGGACCCCACAACAGGGTGCAGCATTGAAAGTACATGGAATCGGGGCATTTCCATGCTATAAAGGGGTGAAACAGCTCTCACTAGAGTGTAGGCTGAACAAGCCCCTCCACTCCCCCCACACCACGTATAGGGCCAAGGCCAGTGCACAAGAGTTAAAGCAGGTTTGGGGCACCCATTAAGTCATTGGCAGCTCCAGGGCGTGTTCCTGAGAGCAGCAAGACTTAGGACCCCAAGAGGCTAAAGAACACGTACAGACTTTGAATACAGACCCTGAGAGCTGGCGCAGGTGAAGGCATTGGCGTAGGCATGTACAAGGATCTTAGCTCAGGCTTGGACCTCTAGTGGGGACCCTGTGCAGATGGGAGCACGGCTGTGGAAGCAGCGCCCTGAGACTGTTGAAGGAGCCTTGGGCAGAGGGGCAGACCAGGGGGACCACCAGGAGGCATGACCTTGAGAACAATGAGACCTGAGACCTTGGGAGCCTAGAGAGCGCAGACAGACCTTGAGAGTGAGGATAAAGCTGAGAAGGCACAGGGCTAACAATGGCAAGTCAAAATCTGAAACCCCAGAAGAGAAAGATCATTAAGAAGAAATCTGTAACACTTGACAACTTTTACACAGAGAAAATCCAGACAACAGAGCAAACAGCAGAGGAGAACAACCAAGCAATCATATCCAAACCTTCCCAAAATAATGAAAACTGATCACAAGCTATTGAAGAGTTCAAATCAGAGATGATGAGAAAGATGGAAGAGATCTGGCAAGAAAACAACAGTTTAAAAGGCAGAATTTTGCAATTGGAAAGTGAGGCTCAGAAATCAAATGAACTAATAAGCAAATTAAACACCAGAAATGACCAGATTGAAAAGGAAAACCAAAAGATTATAGCCTAAAGCCAGTCCCTAAAGGCTAGAATTGAGCAATTAGAAGCCAATGATCTCTCAACACAACAAGAACAAATAAAACAAAGTCAAAAGACTGATAAAATAGAAGGAAACATGAAATATCTCAATGAGAAAGTGACAGACCAAGAAAACCGGTCTAGAAGAGACAATTTGAGAATCATTGGTCTGCCAGAAAAGGCAGAAATTAATAGAAACTTGGACTCCATACTCAAAGAAATTATTCAGCAAAATTGCCCTGAAGTTCTACAACAAGAGGGCAATATAGACATTGAAAGGATCCATAGATCACCCTCTAAACTAGACCCAGAAAGGACAACACCCAGGAATATAATAGCCAAATTCAAGAGCTTCCAAGTAAATGAAAAAATCTTAAAAGAAGCCAGAAAGAGACAATTCAAATATCAAGGAGCACCAATCAGGATCACACAGGATCTGACAGCCTCCACTCTAAAAGACCGTAAGGCTTGGAATATGATATTCAGAAAGGCAAAAGAGCTGGGCCTGCAACCACGGATCAACTACCCATCAAAACTCACTATATACTTCCAGGGGAAAGTATGGTCATTCAACAAAATTGAAGATTTCCAAGTATTTGCACAGAAAAGACCAGGACTAAATGGAAAGTTTGATATCCAACCACAAAAATCAAGAGAAACATGAAAAGGTAAATAAGAAATAGAGGGGAAAGAAAGAAAACTCATAATTTTTAAATTTGCCTCTTTAAGGGCTTAAATAAGATCTAATTACCTATAGTACTATATGGAGAAATGCTATGTATAATTCTCTGTAGTGAACTCTATGCACTATTATAGTATTCACTATTATAGTAATCAGAAGAATAATTCATAGGGAGAGGGTGGAATACTAAATGGTCTAAGATGACATGAGGGGGTTGGAAAGAGGGGGGTGAATAGTAGGGGACACCAAGAGAAACTTGAGTGAATAAGAAAAATAGGATATTCTATTACACACAAAGAGGGCATGGGAAGGGGAGGGGACAAATACTAAGAAGGAGAGGAAGAGAGCATAAAGAGGTAATATTTAAACCTTATTCTCAGTGTAATCAACCCGTAGAAGGAAGAGTAGCTATATTATCCATTGGGATATAAAACTCTATCTAATCCTACTGGCAAAGTCAGAAGGGATAAACCAAGGGGAGCAGGGAGTGGGGAGGTCAAAAAAGGGAGGGGAGAAGAAAGGGGAGGGAATTCATTAGGCCTTTAAAATAAAAAGAGGGGAATAATAAGGGAGGGGGTAGAAAGGGAAATTAATCAAGGGAGGGGATAAGGGATACCGCTTCAAAGCAAACCACTGGTTTAAAAGGAAATAGTGTAAGAAGAATGGGCAGGACTAGGGAAGGGTACAAAAATGTCAGTGAATGCACAACTGATAATTATAACTCTGAATGTGAATGGGATGAACTCGCTCATAAAACGGAAGCAAATAGCAGAGTGGATTAGAAACCAAAATCCTACCATATGTTGTCTACAAGAAACACATATGAGGCAGGTGGACATATACAAGTTTAAAGTTAAGGGCTTGAGCAAAATCTTTTGGGCGTCAAATGAGAAAAAGAAGGCAGGAGTGGCTATTATGATTTCTGACAAAGCCAAAGTAAAAATAGATATGATTTAAAAAGACAGGGAAGGTCATTACATCCTGATTAAAGGCAGTATAAACAATGAGGAAATAACACTGCTCAATATGTATGCACCAAGTGGCATAGCACCCAAATTCATAAAGGAGAAACTGGCAGAGCTCAAGAAGGAAATAGATAGTAAAACCATAATAGTGGGAGATCTAAATATTCCTTTTTCAAATCTAGATAAATCAAACCAAAAAATAAATAAGAAAGAGGTAAGAGAGGTGAATGAAGTCCTAGAAAAATTAGATTCAATTGATATGTGGAGAAAAATAAATAGGAACAAAAATGAATATACCTTCTTTTCAGCTGCACATGGTACATTCACAAAGATTGACCATGTAATAGGGCATAGAAACATTGCAAACAAATGCAAAAGAGCAGAAATAATAAATGTAACCT
>NC_058131.1:176342978-176454241 GCF_016433145.1 Gracilinanus agilis | reverse complement strand
TAGGGGTGGTGGCAGGCAGAGCATTCATTTAAGGGCTGATTGGACACTAATAAGGGTAGGGAACTGGTTTGAGGCCTCGTTGAGGCCAGAAACGACAAGATTAAAGGCAGAGATTGAGAACTGTTTCAGTAGATTGTGGACAGTTTCATAGGAGAATTGTTTCTCTGACTTCAGAAGCTCATTCCAGGTATTAATTTCATCCCAGAGCACCTGGGTTTTTGTTTATCAATTGGTCAATAATGTATGTCAAGCATTAACTTCATCCAGAAGACTAAGTGCAGGACACTCAAAGAAAGGGAAAAAACAAGTAAATAATTAAGGGCCTTCCTTCTTCCTTTTCTTGGTCCCTTTTCCCCTTCTCTCTGTCTGCCCTTTTACTCCCTCTCTCCTTCCTTCCTTCCTTCCTTCCTTCCTTCCTTCCTTCCTTCCTTCCTTCCTTCCTTCCTTCCTTCCTTCCTTCCTTCCTTCCTTATTTCCTTTTTTCTTCTGTTTTCCCTGGTACCATAAACTGTATCTTCTAGCTTCCTACAGCACAAGTTGATGCTTATCACTTATTTATTCATAATTACAAAATGTGAAGAGACTAGAGATTATATAATCCAGACTCCCCTTTTAAAAAAATGAAGTAGTTGAGACTCAGGGAAGATTAGTGACTTGCTAAGGTCTGAATTAGTGACTGAGCAAGAATTCATATTGAACTATCCTATCTCCAAGTACACCACTCTTTCCACTATACCATGTTGCATAATTATTATTAAAGGCACATTTTATAAACTTGGATTTTCTCATAGACCTGGAGATTTATGCAGTTTCTTGGAAATATTTGCATAAGATTCCTTTCCTCTGGCAGTACTAGAGAGTTGCAGAGATGCTGCTTTGTCACCCTTGGGAGTTTGGAGTACATTTGATGGGAAACTGCCCTTGGGGTACTTTTCTATATTTATTTTCTGACCCTGAGAATGCTAGCTCCCAGAGAATAGGTAGCATAATTCATTGATGATTGAGTCCCATTAAGAACATTAAAGAAACATGATGCTGAATATGTCTCCACAATACATTCAGAGGAATCAAGCTAGCAAGCATTTTCTCACTGGTTATGTTTAGGAAGTCATGATGGCTCCTGTAGCATGCACTTTAATCTAAAAAACATGCTTTAATTATATACTTTGTTGTTAACTATTGAAGGTAATTCATGGATATGCAAAATTCTCTTTGTACATCATAGGACTTACAGCTTTTAGGGAATTTAGTGATCATTTAAAGCTAATCTCAGTTTACAGATAAGGAAACTGAGATGCCTAGACATTAACTAACTTGGCTAACATCTCCCTTCAAAGTTTGTATTCAGCATTCTGTTTATTAGAAAATGGAGATGTTGTTTATTAGACTTGGTTCTTGAGGGAGCCTAAAGGTAAAACATAGTATCTTCTAGTATTTCCTATATATAAGAGGGAATGTAACAAACTCAGAGCCAAACCTCAAATATATGATTCTAAGACTTTTAGTTTTGCTTCTCTGGAAAGGATTATAACATCTTGTGGATGCCTAAGAAATTATAGGAGCAACTTTTGTAAATGTGCTTTTCTGATTTGTCTGTTTCAAATCATCCTTTATCTTGATTTTACCTTTTTTCTTCCCACCGGATCTAATCCTGCCACAGAGGAATCACAGAATGGCAAAATCCAATGGGATTTGAAGTGGTTCATCTAGTCCAAACCAATCATGACTAGAAATCTCATTTGCTATTGGTAGCATTGCTCATTGATAATATTCCGAAGTAGATATATAGCCTCGGTTTTTTTTTTTACAAGTTATATCTCTTATCGTATTTGAAGAATTGAATTTTTTGTAATACTGCTCTATTACTGCCCCCACTGTACCCTCACAAATAGACTTTTAGGAACTTTTTCTCATGATACTGAAAGCTCACCATATATAGCATTGCCCTCCAATCATTTTTGTCATACTTTGCAGTCATTTCCTTGCATGCCAATACATGTGATTTATGCAGTTTCTTGGAAATATTTGCTTAAGATTCCTTTCCTTCAAAAGAATACACCACTGCTTTCACAATGGTATGCCAATTGATTGCTCTATGGTTTCATTTATGATCCTTATTATTTCATAAGCCAACCCCTCCATATTATTCCCTTGCAGATGTTTCTCCACTGGAATATGAGTTCATAGAGGGAAGAGACTATAATTTTTTTTTATATCTTCAGAACTTAGTAGAGTCTTTGTTTCATAGTGATTGCTTAATGACTGCTTATTCATTCACTCATTCATCCTTCACTCATGTGCCTTCTTGACTTACAATATCAAGTATTCTCTTATATGGCTAAATATTTTCAGTTCATAGAAGGCTTAGGGCTAGGTAGGACCTTATAGGCCCTCTAGTCTAATCATTTATTTGCTGATGAGGAAACTGAGGCCCAGAGAAGCTAAAGTCATACAGATAATAAGTATAAAATGTCAGACTTGGAACCTAGGTCTTCTTTCTCCAAATCTCACTCTTTCCACTTTATTTGTTGCCTCTATATTTCCTTTGACCTACCATTGAGTGAGATCGTAGAATTTTAGATTTAGGGCTGGCACATACTTCAAAGGCTATCTAGTCCTATCCCCTAAAGTTTATAGTTAAGGAAAGTAAAGCTCAAGGATGTTAAGTAACTTGGCCAATGTCACTTGATTATACAAAAGTGAGCATTTGAATTTATGTTCTCTGACTCTGGAGTTGGTGCTCTTTCTGATGTACCATAGTGCCTTGACAGTTTGGAATGATTGGCTAAATCCAATAACAATATTTGATAAGAATATATGTAAATTATGCATATGGATTAAATATTAAATTTTATTATAAGTACAATTCGGAGAAAGGTCTAGATAGACCACAGTTCATATAAAAAGTACTTGGAGATGTTAATGGATTACATGTACAATATTAATACATGGTGTGATCTTGGTCTAGATTAATAAACTATTATTTTTCAGGCCAAATAAGGAAATAATATATTATCCTCTGCCATGCTTAGATAGCATTAGATATTTTGTGTTCAGTTTTGGGTACCATATCTAATGAGGGGCATTAAAAAGCTAAATCCCATTCATATAAAAATAACAGGAACAGAAAAAGACCTTGAAATCCTTCTATGGGATCATATGTTGAAAGAACTGGAGGAGATTTGCTTTAAGAAAAAATTTAGTGAGGAATTTAGTGACTTCCAATAATAAAAGTATTGTTCTGCGAGGGAGTTTTATTCTACTTGGCTTGTAAGGGCAAGAGATTATGATAAATGGGTAGAAAAAGAGAAAAAGGATTCTGGACCAATATAAGGAAAAAACATAAGACAAAGTCAATGAGTCATAGTGGATAGAATCTTTGACTTCGAGTTTGGGAGACCTGGGTTCAAATCTCATTTCTGTTACTAACCCTGATATAGGACCCTGGACAAATTGCCTCTTCTCTAAGTCCCTTAGGTAACTCTCAACAATTTATGATTCAGATTTTGATCTGCATTGGTGGAAAGAATTCCCAAATATTGATGAAATAAAAAATTGTTTATAAGAGATGAAGGTTAGGGAATCTCAACAATTAGAAGTGTTGAAAGTGGTACAGAATATCTTAGTAGATAGTAAGTTCCTCATTAATAGAAATTGTCCAGCCAAAGTTGAATTAACACCTGTCTGAGATGTTGTACAACGGATTTCAGGTTCAGGTATGTTTTGGGCTAGATGATCTGTGAGGTCTTTTCCAACTTGAACATTCTTTGCTCACTTGGTATAGTCACCAGTATTGTTATTAACCTGTTTGTCCTCCTCTGGAGGTGCTCCTTGACCTATTATTTTTGACTCACAACTGTTTTCTGCTACCTCTTTAGTTTGAATTCTCCTAAAATAAATGGATTTTGTCTCTGCCAGCCCCCAAATAAGGTTATCTTTCCCTGAAGGCAAAGCATGAAAATGGATAGAAAACTAGAAGATTAGAAATGAAAGACTGAAACACAGAGAAGTGGCAGATTGGAAGTTTATTTTCTCAAATATGTTAAGGACACAAACACTTAATTTTGCCTTAGGCTTAGAGCTAAGAAGAGCAAAATCCAAGAGAAAAAAAAACAATCTTTCAATCTTTGCTGTTGCTTGTTTATATAATATTATGTTTTTCACTAGAACATTTCTCTCTTTTTTCTCCATGATTCTTTTCTCTCCTAAATTCATAGCATCATAGAATGTAAAGCTCAAAGGAATATTACAAATCACCTAGTCCACCCACTTACTCCCATTTTACAGAAGAAGAAACTAAGAGGGATGAAGTGCCTTGTCTAAGGATATTTAGATAATAAGTAGCTCCCTGCCTTTCCTTCTTATCTTTTTCTCCCTTCCTTCCATTCATTCCCCCTCTCTCTCATTTATTCTTTTTTTTCCACAGTCCTTATGGGATCGAAGAGTTCTCTTCCTTATGTGATTGACGACATTTACCTCAGAGAATTATATCTTAATATTTCCAAAGGAAAAATATAAACAATATTTTAAGTAAACATGTATTGAGGAATGCTTTCCAAATGATTAATAGGAACAACAAATTTTCTTTTGCCATGGTATCTTTGTATATTCATAAGGTGCTTTGGGATCTTTTGATTAAATGCCAGTGACCATTTCTACAGATGGACATGCTGAATATTTTTAAAGCCTTTTCCTTTTCACTGCTGAAGATTTCAGCAAGGAAATGAGAGTTTCTCATTAATCTAGCACTCATCAAACATTTACTATCTAAGCTTTTCAGTAACTCTTACTAAAGACACAATTTTTGTTTTTGTCCCACCTTTTGATATTTATATTTCCTGTCTTGAAGAAATTTTAGATTTCTCAAACCTCTACTGTTTCTAACGTAAGCCTTTCTCTGCAGGTGTTCAAAGTAAAGTTATTCGGTCCTTCTTGTCCTTTCCTAAGACCATAATAAAGGCTCAGCTAAGATCTTCCATTGTTTTCCATCCTGGCAACCTCCCTGGATATTTGATATTGCTCTGATAAGTAGACAGGCATCCATGCCACAGACACAGCAATCATAGGCTTGGAGTTTCCTTCAGTGGCTGACTCCTGGGTGAGTCTTCCATTTAATAAACTTGATCAGTTTTTAGCCCTAGGATGAAAACAAAATGAAAACTCTTCCCCCATCACTTTTTCTCTTTTATTTTTGCTTACTTCTCACTCTATATTTTTCCCCCTTGTACGCAAATATCTCCTCTTTGTCTACTTTCTTCATCCTTTCTGATGCCTGAGCAGATCCTTCTTGATCTTCTCTCTTTCTTTTCATATTTATTTAAAAAGATCATCATTTTCCTAGCATGATTTAAGAAAACTAAACTGATAAAACATTTCTTTGGGGCAAAGTTCCTGCCCTTCCTGCCATACTGACAAGTCATTTTATATGATATATTATGCATTTTCAAATAAATGTTATTGGGAGCAATATATTAATGACAAAAGAAAACAGTTTAAGGATATCATCATATTTTCAATCCCCCCCCCAAATAATTAGGTAAAAATAGATATTCTTCCAATGGAAAAAATATATTTCTTAGATACTTAGAGAGCTTTCCTTTAAAAACGAGGGATTATTATGGAGGCAGATATATTATAATTTTTTTCTTTTTTATCTATTCCTTTTATGGCTTAATACTATCCCATTACAAATATATGTTACAACTTATTCAGCCATTCCCCAATTGATGGACATCCCTTCCATTTCTATTTTTTTGCCACCATAAAAGGAGCTGCTATAAATATTTTTATACAAGTAGATCCTTTCCCTCCTTCTTTGATCTCTTTGGGAAGCAGACCTAGTAGTGGTGTTGATGGATCAAAGTCTATGCTTGAATTTATGGCCCTTTGAGCATAGATAACTTGTAATTTTTGAAGACCCAGTGAAGCAGTCCAGCAGCTCCACGAAGGTTCCTGGTGGGTAGGACACTCAGAAAGGGGAACCAGGGACTGAGAGAAAATGGCTTACAGGTTAAGGACTAATGGAAAGAGAACATAAGGTGAGAATAAAGACACACAGACAAAGGAAGTTCTGGCATAAGGTAGTGAGACAGCCAGCAAGCTCTGGTGAAAAAGAGCTTCCATGGTTAGGAGCCCTGATGGTCAAGAGCTTCCATGGTTCAGAGCTTCTCTGGGATGAAGTTCTGATGGTAAAGAGCTTAACCCTTAGCTGACATACTGATCTTTTATTGGGGTTACAACAGTATAGGGGGAAGGGAGAAGACAAGTGGTCTGATACATTGGCATTATGAGGTAATCATCAGGAGATATAAACCCTTGGAACCTAAAACAATAGGTAGAGCTAATGCCTAGATCAGGAATCCATTTGGCCTAAGGTTTTGGTACATATGTTAATTGATTGTTATTGGTAAAATAAGGAAACTGAGATAACTGACCAATCTTCAGGCTTGTAACCTTAGGGAAGGGCTTGGAATTTGGCAAGGTTGAGGTTCAATTTAACTCAAAGTTACAGAAATCAATCATAAGCAATACGAGAGTTAGCTTTTTGAGCACCCTTAAAATAATATCAAGATTAATGTATACCTGGACTGCTATACCCCGGAATGACTATCCTTTTAACTGTTTAAGAGGTAAATTCATAACATGAAATGAGTCATATTAAAATAACACTTGTTGCATTTTACTATGTAAATAATTTTACTGTGATAATTAATCAACCAAAGCTTGAACACCCCTACTTGGCACTAGGTGGGGGAGTTCACAAGTCACTAAGAGAGCTTCACCCTTTCAACTCAATCAGTTAGAAACTTGTGAATCCTTTGATAAGAGTTTACACCCTCATGGGACAAGAGGTGGAACCTACAAACATTGTCCCCCTTGGCAGTGCTAAGCAAATTTAAAGATTGCAATTGGTGTCTGTAAAGTGGAGGAAGGGACAGGAAGTGATATATAAAAAGGACTATAAAAGATGATGAGCTTCCTGTGGAAGAGGTCTTCATCCTGAGTCTTAGATGTGGAGGATCTTGGACCTGGGACTCTGGCTTTTGGACTACTTCTGATAAGACTTCTCCTGAATCTTCTCCCTTTAGATTTTCTCCTGGTGAGTGAAAAGTTGACCTTCCTTTCCTGGCTTCTGGAAAGATTAGTTCTGGAGAGGCCTCCCCTTTTTGGAGGAGGCTGGGGTTGAAACCTTTCCTAATTCAGCACCAAGACCTCCTGCTTAGGGGTCAAGGAGCCCTAAGTGGGTTGAGCCGGTGTCTAGAGCAACATTTAGGGTGATAAGGTAGACTTATTACTCTACTTTCTCTTTCATTTCTCTACTTTCATTCTCTCCACTTTTTTTTGTAAATAAAAGCTGCTAAAAGTCATTTTGACTTGGGCTGTATTAATTTTAAAATTGGTGACCACAGTATTATCTTTAACTTCTCATATATTTTAGTCAAACCCCTTAATTTAATTCCTTACAATGGAAAGAGATTTGTGTGGCAATTTAAGGGAGTCACAGTTTTTTTTTTGGTGAGAGATGAAAATGGACAGCTTTTTAGAAGAGGACTACTATAATGATGACAACATATTATTATATATTATTTCATTGAAGCATCAATATGGCATTTCAGGGTCTATAGAAAACATTCATGGGAGCAGTTGGGTGGCTCAGTGTGTTTTAAGAGCCAGGCCTAGAGATAGGAGGTCTAGGGTTCAAATCTTTCCTCAGTCAATATAGGTGCATGACTCTGGGCAAGTAACTTAACCCCCATTGGCTTACCCTTACTATTCATCTTCATTGGAACCAATACATGGTATAGATCATAAGATGGAAGGCAAGTATTTTTTTTAATTTAAAGAAAACATTCTTTATAATAACCTTGTGATATGGGTAGACAACTTAATCAGATGGGCAGATCACAGCTTTACATGTAAATAAAGACACTAGTTGGGAGATTATTACAATAGTAAAGGTGTGAAGTAATAATTTAAACTAGAGAAACTAAATCCAACATAGTTGTGAGTTGTAATTATTGCTAATAAGTTATTAAGGAAACTGCTTTCCTATGCAAATTTTAAAACATACTTAAGGGGTAGCCTTGTAATGTAAACTTTTAAAGAGAAAAATGGTATTCAGTCTCTTTAAAATCTCTGAGATTATCTTCCCAATTATTCTCAATATAGAGATTCCCTATGTGACTTCTCATTTCCATTTATAATGTGTGAAAAAAGGAAAGGACTCTAGAGACTTAGTGCTAGAAAAAGTAAACTAAGGCCCTTTCTATTAATAAGGTATAGAAAGATCATTTTTTTCTAAATAAGAGTAGAACTACTGGAAGCAGAGGCAAGGTGCCTGTAGAATTTTTTTTAACAAGTTGTTCTAATGCCTCAGAATTTTATAGATAACTTGAGAAATATTTGAAAGTTAAGCCCAAGAATCCTAGATATTAAGAAGGATTATTTCAATACATATTTCTATCTATATGTATCTATCTATAATTACTGTAGAATATATTAATATTAGCCACAAAATTTTATCTATTGGTGTATCTTTCTTAAAAATTCCTGTAATTTTATTAAAATCCATTCAGTTATAAAAGAATGAATTAACTGTCTTCAGTGTTGTTTTAATTCAGCTGAATTAATAAAGAGTTGTAATTCTAGAAATAAAACTGAAAAATTCAGTTACTATTTGCCTTTCAGTAAAAGGCATGTACTTTGCAGGTTACACCTTGTGACCAAGGCTTTATCTCACCCTTTGGTGGCAAAATATCTTACTTGACCTGCAGATTAAATGGAAGCATAGTTTTATTAGCATGATTATTCTCTGCTAATGCAGATTTCAATACTTCTATATATTTTTAGATCGTCAGTTCTTTCTCCCTTCACTTTCTACCACCCTTATTTTGTTGTGGATTTTTATTTCTCTTGGTACATTTAACTAGGAGAATTGTATGTTATTATTTCAACTGTGCCAGAAAAAAAAATCAGTCCTTTAGTCATTAGTCTTCATTTACTTATGCTGGCCCTTGAATGATAGAGACTTAATTAATTGATGAGACTATAATGGGAGTTTTTTTTATAGCTAAAACATAGCAAGACCTCTGAGAACTCAATTGTTGTTTATATATAGAAGTCAAGATGGTAGAGTAGAGAAAGCACTCATCTGACTTCTACCAACATTAGCCTCCAAAAAATCTTGAAAATGACACCTCAAATTGGATTCTGGAGTGGCAGAGTCAACAAAACATCAAGGTGAGAAATTCTTCTAGCTAAAGGTAGTTTAGGAATTTTGATGAAGACATCTGTTACATGGAGGATAGAGGTTGTCCCATAGTCTATGTAGATAAAACACTAGTAATGGTACTAGGTGCTGGCAATAGAAACAGCAGCAGTTTTGAAAGGTCTTAAGTTAGAGGTGGTAAGGGAACTTGGAAATTGTCAGAAAGAAATTAAATGGGACCCCTATACCAGCACTGGACACAGAACTAGAAGCTGTTTTATATATCCATTTTCTATACCCATTTCTGCATCACAGTTTAAGAATGTAGAGGAGAACTTTTGGTAAAAAAGTAGCTTGAAGAGCAGTATCACTTCTAATTCCAAGCAGGAAAATGCCCTGAAAAGCAGTATTGATTGAAGTACCAAGGGATCAGGGGATCCTATTCCATAAGGACCAATCCAGGCCCACAGAATTGTAATTGCACCTCTTCCCAGATCATGCCACTTTGGAAATAACAAAAACTTCCAGATCCTCAGAACTAGTCTTGAAAAAGAAACTAAAACTTGGAACAGTTATTCTCTACCTCCTGCCCCTAACCCCTCAAACATACTACCATATTAGGAGCACAGTCTAACTTTAACATAAATTCAAGTCAAGGAATAGTGAGGAAAAAAAGAGTGAACAACAACAAAGAAAAACCTGACCATAAAATATTACCATGGTGACAGGGAAGATCAACACATAAAAGTAGAGGACAATGAAATCAAAACATCTATAAGCAAAGCCTCCAGAGGAAAAGCCCAATAAAGAATTGTTGGAAGAGCTAAAAATGATTTTCAAAATCAAATAGGAATGTCATAGAACAATTTAAATAAAGAAATGAGAACAAGACAAGAAAATTGTGCTAAGACAATAAAAAATTTGGTAAAGAAGACACAAAAATACTATAGAAAATAATACACTAAAAACAGAGTTGGCCAAATGGGGGAAAAGGGCATAAAAGCTCACTGATGAAAATAACTTCTTAAAAATGAGAATTGGGCAAGGGGAAGCTATGACAAGGGGAAAGACTCTATGACACATCAAGAAATTATTAAACAACCTCAAAAGAATAAAAAATGCAACAAAATTTGAAATAGCTCATTGAAAAAATAACTGACCTTGAAAATAGACCAAAGAAATAATTTTAAAATTATTGGACTACCTGAAAGCCATGACCAAAGAAAGAGACCAGATATTATGTTTCAAGATATCATTAAGTTAAATTACTATCCTAGAACTAGAAATAAAATAGAAATTAAAAGAATATTGTTATTAAAATTACTACAATCTATATTTTTAGGATAGCCTCAAGTTTTGTAACATTGATATAAAATTTCTTTATAGAGATCCATTTATAGAATTCTCCCTGATACTCTATAATCAACCAGAATTTAATGAGTTAATAATAACTATGCTCTCAGTGAAATAGCAGGAGCTGTTTTTCTCAAAGAGCTTGAAGGACACAGCATGGCAAAATCAAAATATAATATACTCTCACTTCATTTTCTCATGCTGAATTTAACCCTATGAAACCAAAAATTCTTACACTTTACTACTTTCTCATGTTAGACTTGTCCCCTGAATTTAGGGGTTCTCACATTCTAATCTACTTCTGAAATATGAAGGTTCTTTTATAAAAATAAAACTTAGATAACATGAGGTCTTGGTAGCCTTGAGGACTGTTTAGACTAGGTATAGGTAGAAATATGTTTTGCGTGCCAAAATTTTGTGTAACCAAGTATAATCTTGATTTTCTTTTCTCTGTTTTGAATTTGATATGTAAAATTTCCCAGCATTTGTGTGACTGTGAGAGAAGAATATAAGAAATAAAAATTTCACAGGAAGTTCTCAGAATAGCTTCTGGAAAATTCACTGTGTCTCTTATTCTCTTTTCTCACCTAACCTGTACACCTTTCCAGACTGCTGGAGCTGTTGGCTGGCTTCCAGCATCTTTCAACATGTACATTAACAAAGGAGAGAAAGACCAGGTCATTGAATTAGGCATACAACTAAAAAAACTAGAAAAAGTACCAATAAAAATCCCCAATTAAACAGTAAATTGGAAATATTTAAAATCAAAGGAGAGATTAATAAATTTTAAAGTAAATTAATTTAGCTAATAAATAAAACTAGGAGCTTGTTTTGTGGGAAAAACTCCAATTCAATTGAAAAAAACAACAATGGGTAATTTGGTTAAAAAAAAAAAAGACAACTAAATAAACAGTATGAAAAAAGAACAGGGCAAATTCACCACTAATAAAAATGAAAGTAAAGCAATTTTAGGAGTTATTTTGCCTAATCATGTCAGTAAAATGGACAATCTAATTGAAAATGATGAATGTAAAAATGCCAAAATTGGTAAATGATTTAGTGATAAGGAGTGATATAAGTATTTTAGGGAAGCATGTGAAAATGTACGTCTCAGATATATGAATAAGGGAAAATTTTACACCAAGTAAGAGATAGAGAAGATCTTGGGCATTAAATTGATAATTTTGATTACATGAAATTAAAAATTTTTTGCACAAACAAAACAAAAGTAGCCAAAATTAAAAGAAAAATAGGAAATGGGGAAAAATTACAACAGATTTCTCTGATAAATTCTTCATTCTTCAAAAATATAGGGAACTGGCCATATTTATAAAAATTCAAGTCATTCTCCAACTACTAAATGGCCAAAGGATATGAATGGTTGTTTTCCTTTGTACTTAAAAAGAACCTATATGACATAACTGTGTCAAGGTCAATGTACAGTGTATCCCACTGTATATAAATATAAGACTCATATAAAATCAGGAATCACTAACAAAGGTTGGATAACAATAACCCATATGAACATTTTGGGATGGAGATTTATCTAAATGTGCAATTCTCATGTTTCGTTTGAGCTACTGAAATTCTTCTTGCTCTATGAACACAGTCTCTTCTTTGATATGGATGCATCATTCTGAATAGACATGTCTCAGTGTCTGCCATGTCTCGCAATTGATACTAAAGTTCTTCAGAGGGGCAGGTAGATGGCAGAATGGATATAGAATTAGATCTGGAGATGGGAGGACGTGGATTAAAATCCTAGGAAAAAAATTCCTAGCTATGCTACCTTGAATAAAAACTTAACCCCATTTAACTTGTCCTTATAAAGACAGAAAGTAAGAATCTTAAAAAATTAAATTCTTCAGAGAGACATTGAAAGTATTCTTGTGTCATTTCTTCTGGCCTCTGTGTGAGCACTTCATTGTGTGAGTTCTCTACAAAATAGTCTTTTAGGTAAATGTGTTTGGCATCTGAACAATGTGGCCAGCCCATTGGAATTGTGCTCTCTGCAGTAAAGTTTGAATACTTGTCAGTTTAGTTTCTCAGTATTTGGCACCTTATCATGTCAGGTGATCTGCAGAATCTTCCTAAGGCATTTCAAGTCAAAGTGCTTTGGTTTCCTGGAATGATGCTGGTATACTTTCCAGGTTTTGTTGGCATACATCCTTGATGTCAACACAACAGCTCTGTAGATCTTTAGTTTGGTATGCTGCCTAATACTGCTTCTTTCATACACTTTCCTTCAGAGCTTCCCAAACACTGAGCTAACTTTGGCAGTACATGCATTAACCTCATCATCCTGGAAAGAGAACTGACAAGGTAAATGAATTTATGTACAGCATTTAAAGATGGTTTCACATATGAATCATGTGGTGTTGGCTAGTGGAAAACCTTTGCTTTATTGTCATTTCCATAAGAAGAAATGAAAGTATCAATAACAAATAAAAAAGCTCTAAATCACTCTTGATAAGATAAATGAAAATTATAACAACTCTGAGATATAACAACTTCTACATAACAGACTAGCTAACATGAAAAAAGGAATATGGCAAATGTTGGGGGCAGGTTGTAAAAATAGGGACACTAATGCACAGTTTCTAGAATTTTGAACAAGTCCCAACATTCTGCAGTACAATTTGACGCTATGCCCAAAGGACTATAAAACTGCGCATACTCCTTGACCAAGAAATACCAATATTAGGTCTGTATTTCAAGAAGATAAAAGTAAATGGAAAAGAACATGTACAAAAATATTTATAGTAGGTTTTTTTGTGGCGTTGAAGAATTTAAATTGACAGGATGCCCATCAATTAGGGAATAACTGATGAAGTTGTGTATTATTTTCATGGGATATTATTTTGCTATAAAAATGACAAGCAGAATGGTTTTAGTAAAAGCCTGGGAAGATATATGAAGTGTTACAAAATGAAGTGAGCAGAACCAGGAGAATACTGTACAAAGGGACAATATTATAATGATGAATAACTATGAAAGACTTTGCTACTCTGATTAAGATAATGATCTAAGACAATTCCAAAGGACTTAATTATGAAAAATCCTATCTACCTCCTAAGAGAGAACTGATGAATTCTGAGAGTAAAATGTGCTTAAATTTTCTTGTTTGTTTGGTTTGTTTTCTGTGCATGTGTATGCTTTCTTATGCAACATAACTAATATGGATATATGTTTTGCATAGCTTGACCTGTATAATTGATACCATGGTTTGCTTTCTCAAGGGTTTGAGAAGAGAATATGAGGGAGAAATTGGAAATGGAAATTTAAAAAAAAGTTAATTTTTTCACATAGAATTTATAAATATTTAATGAAATAAATAAAATATATTTAAAAGAAAACCCCAGGTTTTTATTTTATTTTCATCTATCTATCTTTTTATCTATCTATTTGTTTGTTTATTCATTCATTTAATCATTCATTCATTTGTTCAGTTATTTATTATTTTATTTTATAAATTGATATATTATAAATTAAAATAATTTATCATCGCATTTTTTCTTTCTTTCTTTCTTTCTTTTTGCTATTATGAATAATTGGAGGTGACATTATTTAAATATATCTATCCTAATTTCAGGAATACATACACTTGTGTGTATGTGTGGTTGTTTATGTCTGTATATACTCATATATTTATAAATGAAGAATATATTTCTAAATGCTAGCTGATCTTAAAGTGCTAACATTTAAAAAATATAGGTAACCTAAGCAAAATCAATTTTGCAAATTCTGATATATTTGACATTCAATAGCCCAGAAGACATCTAAGTCAATTATTTTTTTCAAGCAAAGAAGACAATTGGAGGAATAAAAAGTTTTAAAATACAAATCAAATTACTTTTTTCTTCAGGAAGGAACTGAGAAGTTCACAGGAAGCCTTCCTTCTATAGGGATGGACATGACCATTGATGACCACTCAATTGTAACTAAGGGTACTTCTAAAGGAAATTTATTATTTAAATCACCTAAACGAAAGATTGAAAAAGTACTAATGATAAAAATAAAAAATACCTTGTTTTTTTAAAGCTGCTTATGTGTTGGGAACAAAAGTATGAGAACATGACCTATGGCATTGTGGTTATTATAAACAGTAAAATATGTCCTGGGGAAAATTTACATGTACTTACCCATGTGACTATGAACCATCTCTTTGCACTAATTTTTTTTTGTTCTATTTGTATCTAATATCTGGCTTGCGCAGTGTGGTGCAGAGATCTACTATAATCGTACCATTGCCTAGGACTGGTGTGGTAAGTAAGCTCCCCCTAATAAAATCTATTTAGTACCTTACTGGTGTGGACTGCCCCTCTTTCTTTGGTATTGTGATACCTTTCTCACAGGTGGGACTATGCCTCAGGATGACCTACCACTCCCTACTTTATTCTTTTAAAATTCTTTCTTAGATATGTTACCTCCTTTGGTTCTCACAACAATTTTGGGAGATAGATGGGGTAGATATTTTTGTTACTATTTTAGAAATGATGAAACTGAATCACCAAGGTGTTAAATGGTTTGCCTAAGTCTATAGAGAGAATGAGCATAAAAGACAAGATTTCAGCCTTCTAATACTTTATTTCAGGGCCATGTAACTAGTAATTTTTGATCTTAGGGCAAATGTAAAACATTCTACATAGGGCAAATGGTAGGAATTTCAACTTCAGTTGAGCAAGAGAAGGATAGGAGGCATGCCACTAGTGTCAGTTTACTGATGGAGTGACTACCACATGTGATAAAGCAGATGAAGCTTTTTCCTATATTAAAAACAATTGTTCTTACTATGTATATCATAGTCTCTGTTGTTTTCTACTTTTCTAAAGAGTTACAAATGCTGATAGCTTTCTCTGAAGTCACAATCCTCTAAATTCAATTCACTACTACACCGATCACCCTGCCTTCTATATAATTCTGAATCATTCTTTCTCACTGTATCTGCTTTCTTTACCTGAGCTGTACCAAAGAAAGAAAATCCAAAAGAGGAGTATGTCCTCTTTTAAACTAATTTCAGGGGAAAATGACCCAGACATATTTGCTTTGTATCCCAAACACCAGTAATGTGTTATTGGCAATTTGTTTCCTATTAGGAGATTTGGGAATTTGAGCTCATAGAAAAGAGAACCAGGGTAAAGCACCTATTGACCCCAGCTCACTGAAAATTGGCCTGCCAGCCCTGACATTTAACCACCAAAAGCTCTGGGTCACTGGAAAGAGATCTAAAACAATAAAAGTTTGAGAACTGATTTAATTTAGTATAGCTAAAAAATGCAAATACTACTGTGTCTCGCCATGACATTTCTTCCTCCTCTATGTCTTGTGGCACTAGACTCTCCTTCTCAGGAAAATGCTGAGGAGTGTGTGTTTGTGTGTGTGTGTGTGTGTGTGTGTGTGTGTGTGTGTGTGTGTGTGTGTGTAAGGGGCGGGGCTGAGTAGAAAAAACAGTATTTCTTTGGTTCATATGATTTGGAGAATGTGATACAAAGCCTGCTTCCAGCTATGGCCCAGAGGAGCAGAACAAATTGGCTACTTAGAAAAGTTGGATGTTTAAAGAAAAACAGAGGGCAGTCTGGGAGACAAGATAGGTTTCCTATTCCCTGTGAAATGAGTACAAATTGGAGAAGACTGCTGACTGAGAGTCTGTATTACTTGGACCCTTAGGATCTCCAAATCTACTATCAATAAGATGGATGTCCAGGACTGAATGCTAGCTATCCTCCAATAATTGTAAGCACTTCCCATTTCAAACTGGGCTGCTCAGTAAAAAAAAAAAAAAAAAAAAAAAAAAAAAAAAAAAAAAAAAAAAAAAGGCTATAAAAAGAAAATAATGGGAGGGGGAAGAATGAAGAATGTTTGAAATAAATCTTTGATTGTTATGAGTACTCCTAAGGGAGGGATTGATGATTTATTTGGATCTATTCCTATGGGGTAACTCCCCAAATCTTTAGCATTTGAACAATAGAGTTTTGTGGTGGGCTGAAACCCCAAAACAGATGTATATGCATTTCTTTGAAAGTCAGCAGTTCTTAAAAAGGACTAGCAAGTTCATGGATTCTTGGGAGAAATTGCAGCTCAATACAAATGTGTAAATCTATCAAGAATAATAACTGTTATAAATTGAAAATATAATTTTTAATAATAGCAGTAAAGATACAGATACATATGCATTCATGCAAAGAGGATAGAATTAGATTACAAATCTTCTAGGCCCTGTTAGGCTTCTTTGCAACAACTCTACACAACTGACCAATTCTAAGCTCAAGCCTGCTCTTATCAGAAAAACAGTCAGTCTCACCACCAATTACTAAAGCAAAGCTGCCATGTTCAGCACCGAGGTAGTGGATAGCAGTGGTGACAGGAGCTGTGCTTTCTTTTGCTGAGTTTCTGTGAGGAGAGTTAGCAAAAATATTAAAGGAGGAAGATGTTAGGGTTGAAAACCTTTTGGAATATAATTTTCTACTGACATAGATGCCTAAAATCATCCATTAAACCCTAGGTGGGAGTGAGGATGTTCTTGGGACAACACATAGTGGTATGAAGTGTAATAACAGAATACTAGAACTATAGAGTCACACAACATCAGAGTAGGAAGACACTGTAGTAGTACCATCTAGATCAACTGATAAAAAAGGAAATCTCTACCATAACAGTTCAAACAAGTGGTCATCCAGTCTTTTTTTGAAGACCTCCAATGAGATGGATCTGTCATTTCTGTGCCTTTGCACTGGTTATCCCACATTTCCAAGATATTCTCCTTTGTAACTACTATTTCTCAACATCTGTAGTTTCTAAGATTCAACTCTAGCACCATATCCTGTAGGAGGTCTTTCTAGATTCTTCTTCCTCAACCCCCTATTTGATCGTGCCTTCTTCTCTTGGACAAACTTCCATCAAATCTTCATTTATCTTTTATCTATTGATTTACATATACTATCCCACATTAAAATGTAAACCCATTTCTTCTTTTTCTTGATATCACCAGAACTGACACAATACTTAACACATAATAAGCATTTAATAAGAATAATAGCTGGCATTTTTATAGGACTTTAAGATTTGCATTTCACTTTACAAATATTATCAAATTTTATCCTTAAAATACTGAGAGGTAGGAGCTATTATTATTATTATTTCATAGATGAGGAAGCTGAGACAAAGAAACATTAAGTGAATTGCCTGGTCACTGTATTAATTAGAAATCTTGTACCTTTAGACTCCACCTCCCAGAATCCATTTTCGTCCCAAAATTCCCTTTTCCCTTTTCATTCACATGCATCTTTAAGTTACTGTTTATATAGTCTCAGCAGAACTGAATATAAACATAAACATAAAATATAAATATACAAACAATAACATAAAGATGCATATAAACAGTAACGTAAAGATGCATGTAAAAGAAAAGGGAAAAGGGAATTTTGGGACGAAAATGGATTCTGGGAGGTGGAGTCTAAAGGTACAAGATTTCTAATTAATATATCACACAGCATATATCTGAAGCTGGAATTAAACTTCAGACTCATTGACTCCATGTCTGATACTATCCACTGTTCCACTTAGTTGCCTGTTAATTAATTTGGCATTGATAAATTTATTTAACAAACATACTTAGAGAGTTTAGTGCCAAAATGGCTTCCAGGTGTACATCATCATAAGGGGTCAGGCAATTTTCTTTTTTGTGAGTATCTTTTGCTATTGGTTACTTGTATAAGAAAAGGGTTAAATAGTCCTCCCTGATGTGTGCACTTGTTATTCCCAAGTCTCTCCATTCAAACTGATATTTCTAAAATCTTTAAAAAAATAAGGCTGAAACCATAGGTAATAATAGTTGACATATACATATATCATATATATGCATACCAATATTTATTTAAAAATATCTGTTTAGAGCAGACATATAATTTCATCAGTTGAGGGAATTTCACTGTAGAAATCTCCTCTCTGCAATTTATAGACAGAAAGTTTCTTGGACCACTGAGCAATTAATAAATTTTCCTGAGGCCATACAGTCATTATTTATCCAAAAGTGGTCCTTGTGTCCAAATCTTCTTGATTTTTTCCTATATTTCTATATTATTTCTATCTATTCTTGATATATTTCTATACCTCCAAGATCAGCTTTCTATAGCTATATGTTATGGCAGATATAGAGACAGTTTTACTCTACATCCACACAGACACCCATCATCATGAATGTATTGATGTATTGCTATGGCATGCTATGGAAAGTACCAAATACCGTTCCCCCCCCCCCCACCATTCCACCCAAGAAGGTATGTTGCTAGCACTTTTTCTGATTGGAGACAGAGAAACAGAATAAGGCCTTAATAGCCTTATTGATCATTGATAACTTGGGTAGGCAGGTAGATAGATAGTGTCTATAATATCAGATAGAGAGAGAAGTTAGAGTAGGCAAGGATTTTGGCCTAACAGAAGATACTGCCCTCTGAGGTAGATAGATATAGGATTTTCTAGAAAAATTTAGTTAGGATTGGGATCTTGGGCATAGTTATAATCTATTATAAGGTTACTTTCACTTTCCTCCTTTCTATTTCCTATCAGTATTTCCTAAAAATAAACTAAGTGTTTTGCATTTAATAAACTGTGCACTGGCTTTTGATCAAACTCCTGCCCCCCCAATTTAACTCTTCACACTGATGAACTCAAGGAAGTTTTCTAGGGTAATACAGGGGTATGAAGGCAAATGTTTAACAACTGTGCTCTTTAGGGAAAACTTCTTTAAAACCTTTTAAGCTTATTCTGAATTGTTAACAGTTTATTAAGTTGAGAAAGCCAAGAAAACAATCAATCAAGCCTTGATATCTGTATCTGAGTTATTAATGTTCACACTGAAAATTCAACAATGGAGTCCTAGGAGCCATTAGAGTTGGGTTGAGCGCACCGTGGCTGGTGTCCCATTCCTCAGGGTGCCTTTCTGCTCAGGTGAGCTTCTTGTAGATGCTTTGCTTTTTGTTCCCCACTCCAACTTATTCCTTACATGTAGCCTCACAGACTTTTGCTCAGTCATGCTTAGCCTATGTTCAGAGCAAGTGAGGCAGAATAGAAAGAAGCATGCTATCTCACAAAACAGAAAGACAACCAGATTTAGAGTTGGATACCCTGCATTGAAATCCAGGTCTGCTGATTGCTTCTCATATGTCCTTGAACAAAGTCACTTCAGTTTATCAGAAAGCATGGAACTAGACAAAAGTGCATCTGAGTTTGAATCCTAGTTTTGCCGCTAATTCTCTCTGGGTCCTTAGGGGACCTGTTTAACTTTCCTAAGCCTGTTTCTTCATCCACAAAATATAATAATAATACTTTCTCTGAATGCCTTAGTAATGTGCTCAGAGGTATCACCTAACTAGAATATCTTTAGGGTGATATTGGGGATGGTCTTTGCCACTTTTCCTTTCATTCTTCCATTCATATATCAGAGGTGAACTGCATATTACTGATTTTGCTGAATCAATTGCTTTGCCAGCACTAGTACCTCATGCTAGGAAATGTGATGCTCAAAAGCTCTGAGTTCTTGATGATAGCACTGATATGATTCCAGTGTGTGCCACCAGAGAGATAAAGATCCTTTTTAATAATCCAGTGTAAGCCAATTATACTTAAAGGTATAGAGTGATCTGCAAAATCTTCCATCTTGATAAATTGTGATCTCCTTGAGAACTGAGACTGTTTCATTTTTATTTTTGTCTCCAGTGCCTAGTACACCACGTAGAACATTATGGATCCATCACAAATGATTGTTTATTTATTGATCCTTTGCACTGAAGCTCAGAATTAATTTCAGATATCTAATAAAAGATATGAAACATGAATCTCTTTTATAAGAATTCAAAAAAAAGGCACATCCAGCCTCTACTTGTGGGTGATTGTCTTCTGAATCAGACTGTTCTACTTTTAGACAAGTCTGATTGTCAGGAAATTTTTGTTTTATTATATCAAATAGAAATCTATTTTTCCACAGTTCTCTCCTTTTGCTTGTGTTTTTTTTTGGTTCCAAGTAAAACAATTCCAATCTTGTTACATAGTAGTGTGAAAGGAAATTCTTGGTTCTCTTTGTCTATTCTGAGTTTGTACTTGTGAAAAGGGAATCTTTTATTCTCTTTGCCTCATTGGAGTTAAAACTTTGGTTAACAATAACTTAAATACCCCTACTGAGTACCTCACTAGATTGTGAGGATAGGATTAACACTCCTTTGTCTACTTTTGAATTTATCAACAAAAAAATACACCTATACTTAACCCTAAAGTAAGGGAAACTGTTACTATAGGACTTTATACCTCCAACAGGAAGACACCCCTACTTAATCTTAAGTAGGTGGAAGTCAGCAACCCACATGCTAAACTGTTTCTTGATAGAGATACTGGTGTGGTTTGTCATTTCCTTCTCCAGCTGACTTTAGAGATGAGGAAACTTGAAGGTTAAGTGACTTTTCCAGAGTCATATAGCTATGAATTGTCTGAGGACAGATTTGAATTCAGGAAGATAAATCTTCCTGATTCCAACCCTGATACTTGATCCTTTGCCCCACATAGCTACAGGTTGAGGTCAGCAGGATTTATGTCTGCATGGTGGAGTGAATAAAGAGCTCTCCTCAGAGTAAGGAATCTGAGTTCAATCCTCCTCCCTGAAGATACAGTTTTTGTGACCCTGGGCAAGTTATTTAACCTCTCAGCATCCTCGACTACTCTCTAAGATTATAAAAATGTCAATCAGAATCAAAAGAGGGACATTTTTTTTTTATCTGGGAGTTCACTACAGGTCTTATTGTCCCTCTCCTCCTCATATTAAGTTCCATTCTATGCTCTACACTCTTGTGAGCCTGGGCTTTCCCCAAACATCCCAAGCTTTGCTCCTCTTCTTCCTTTTTTGCTTATATTTCCATAGCAAGAATATTTCTCTTCTTCCTGTAACACCTGATCAAGGAGATATCTTCATCTTCTGAAATCCTACCTTTCTTCTTCTATTACTTTCCTAACTAAAGTTATTTCTCTTCTCAGAGGGTTCATACTGCCTATGTAATAAGATTAAGAAAGATGAATAAATTCCATTTTGTTATTTCTGTGCAAGTATTCTTGCTTTTATGGGAGGGAAGGACATTGGGTTTCCTTTTTGTTTCTTCCTCAGGATTTACTTGGACACTTGAACAATTAAGGCATTGACTCAATTGGGGATGTATGAGCCCTAGTAAAATACTATCCTCCTTCATATTCTTATTTTTTAATATTCCTTTAAACCATTATCAGGGTTCTACTGATAAAAAAACCTCTCTGTATGGCAGAAATTGACATTTAAGATTTCCACCAGTAGTTTCATAATTTCATCCAGAAGGGCTGTCATGATTGATTACTAGGTGCTGAGTCAATTCATAAACTAAGCTTCATTGTGGGTGGTTTTGATTTTGAGAATGTTTTGTTATTTTTCATCCTCTATCCATCTCTGCCATCTCACAACCTGTGGTGAGCTCCCCCCTCATTAAGCTTTCACAATCTACCTATTTACTAACATTCTGCACCATGATTAGATATGAATCCATAAATCTGAAATACCATTCTAACTTTAGCATTTATTTGGCTATCATGTTGTACTTGGCATGTAAAATACTATAGATTCTACTGTTGTAACTGTTTTGTCCGTAACCACTAGTTTTATTTTTTTTTAACTTCTTGTAGCTTCTATTTCCTCATATGTAAAGTGGAGTTAACAATTTTTGTATTACACATTTTCAAGGTTATTCTGAGTCTGTCAATGAACATTTACCTAGTATTTACTATGCTCTCAATCTTATGATAAGTATTGCAAACCAGAACATTTAGGTTCTAGTTACAATTTTGGTATTTCCTATCGATATATCTTTGGGGAAGTCATTAACCTCTATGAATTTTCTGTTTTTTTCTTCTGTAATATGGGAGTAACGATGTCTTTTGTGCCTACCTTACAGGGTTATTATGAAAGGAGTTTGTACTGTATAAACTGTAACAATTCTTTGCCACCACCAAAAAACTAATATAAATATAAAATAAATATAAATATAAAATATATCAATTACATCTAATAACAATTTTCACATAAGTTTTCTGAAGTTATATGACCCAAATTTTCTCTCTCCCTCCCTTTCCTCCCCATCCCAAAGCTGGGAACCAATTCAATCTTGGTTTTATCATGCAAAATATATTTCCATATTGAGTACTTTCATAAGTGAATAATCATATAAAACCAAAATCCCCAAACAAAAATCCAAGTAAATTAAAGTGAAAAATTGCATGCTTTTATCTGCACTCTGACTCCAAGAGCTCTTTCTTTGGAATTCTATAGCATTCTTTCTCATAGGTCTCTTTGAATTATCCAGGATCATTATATTGCTGAGAGTAGCTAAGTCTATCACAGCAATATCCCACAATATTGCCATTACTGTGTACAATCTTCTCCTGGTTCTGCTTATTTCATTCTGTATCAGTTCATGTAGGTCTTTAAAGCTCTTTCTGAAATTATCCTGTTCGTCATTTCTTACACACAATAGTATTCCATCACCATCATATACCACAATTTGTTCAGCCATTCCCCAATTGATGGACATTCCTTCAATTTCTAATTTTTTGCCACCACAAAAAGAGCAGCTATAAATATTTTTGTACAAGTAGGTCCTTTCCCCCCTTTTTAATCTCTTTGTGATATAGACCTATTAGTTTCATTACTAGATCAAAGGGTATGTACTATTTTATAGTCCCTTGGGCATAGTTCCAAATTAACCTCTGAAATAGTTGGATCAGTTCACAACTCCACCAATGCATCAGTATCCCAATTTTGCCACATCTCCTCCAACATCTATCACTTCCTTTTACTGTCTTATTGGCCAATCTGATAGGTGTGAGGTGACACCTCAGAGTTGTTTTAATTTGTATTTCTCTAACCAAGAGGGTAGATCCGTTAATTTTTAAAAGATGATTCTGCAAAATATCTGTACCAATTTCAGGTGTCAGCATCAACATTTGTGAGTTCAGAAAGAAACAGGCAATTTTCAGAGGAAAAAAATCAAAGCTATCAATAGTCACATAAAAATGTTCTAAATCATTAATAAACAAATACAAATTAAAACAACTCTGAGGTACCACTTCTTACCCTCAGGCTAGCTGGGATGACAGAAAAAAGAAAATGATGAATGCTGGAGGGGATGTGGAATAATAGGTACATCCAGGAGAACAATTTGATACTATACCCAATGGCCTATAAAATTGTACATAGTCTATGATCCAGTAATGAAAGCACTATTACATTTATATCCTAAGGAGATCAAAGAAAAAAAAAGATTCATGTGTACAAAAATATTTATATCAGTTTTTTTGGTGGTGCAAAGGACTGGAAACTGAGGGGATACTTATTTTCATTTGGGAAATGACTGTTATTACATACGAATTTGATGGAAGACTATTGTGTTATAATATAATAATGAAGAAGATGATTTCAGAAGAACCTGGGAAGATTAATATAAACTAAATACAAAGTAAAGTCAGCAGAACTGGGAGAGCTTTGTACATAAGGATAGCAATATCAAGATAATCAACTGAGAAAGGCTTAGTAACCTATATCAATACAATAATTTACCATGGCTTCAAAAGTACTCATGATATAACATGCTTTCCACCTTCAGATGGAGAACCGATGGACTCAGAATGCTGATTTCATACAAATTCATGATGATATCTGTTGTTTCATTTTTATGAGTAAAACATCATTGATATTGTGCCACAGAATATTTTCGTTGTTCTTTGGATTTCCTGATATTCTAATTCTGAGTTCATGATATTCCAAGTTTTGTTGCCATGTAGAATCAATTGGAAAATATTAGTGTTCAAAAGGTTAACTTGGGAGGCAGTGAGAATCTTAGGATATTTAAAAGGATTACACAGTTTTATCAATAGGATTTAAACTTCTGTCTCCCCATTCAATTCAGAAGTTAATTTATCACCAGAGATTTTTGTACCAACAGATCGAGTCAAATGACTGCCTGCAATCTGGGTAAAATTTATTTTTCATCTATTTCTTTTGCATCTTCCTATATTCAATGCCACATACAGTACTTAATACATTTTTATTAAGTATATTGTTGCATAAAATGTCACTTGATTAGTGTTTCATATGTGAAAGTTTAGACAAATCTCTTTCAACTGACTGTCCCTCCTCCTTAGTAAAATAGAGGTAAATGTATTTACCTTTGCCAGAGAAGGGCTGAGCTGTTTGGTTCCTGAGTGTGTACAAATTCATTTTACCTACTTTATCTAGCCAACCCAAGATCAGGACCATGTTTTAGATCTCATTTTTCCACTCACTCTGGTTAGCTAACATCCTTCTATATAGTGGCCCTTGATAACCTCACAACAATCTACCTTTAACTCTGATTTTGGGCACAAGGATCAAATAAATACTATCATTGCTTCTAAATTCCCTTATTGCTTTATTCATTAATCCTGTGAATCTTCAGACCCCAACTTCTTTTTCTAGAATCTACTCCCTTATCCATTTGTGTTGTCTTCTATTAGAATGTAAACTTCTTGAGAGCTGGGTGTATCTCACTATTTTAATCATACCCCTATAGCTTAGCACAGTGTATGGCCCATAATAAACATTTAATAAATTCTTTTCTTCAATCTCCATTCATTTCCATTCATTTCTTCAAATATCTTAAGGATCTAATTATACAATATGTGTGTGAGTTTTTTGTTATCCTAAGGGGCTGGGTAAATGCATGCCATGATTATTAGTTTAAATGCATGGCAAACACCACTAAAATTTGGCCAGGAATTTTTGAAGTGGCATAGTTCCCTTGGATTCTATAATTCCTCCACAGGCAGTTTTGGAGAAAACTTATGGCACAGTAAGGAAAACAGCAGTGGGGTGCCCTGGGGTGCTTCTATCCATTCCAGGGCAGAGACAAAGTAATAAAGTAGAATGAGTGTTGTTAACAGTATTGGTGGGTTTGAAACTGGCCAGGATCTGGTTGTTTTTGCAGAAAGAGGTGGCTGAAGAGATAGCAAAAGGAATTAATAAATGAATGGATCCTGTTTGAGTAATGTAATGACAAGGTTGCATACATATTCTGGGTTCCTGGACCTTCCTAAGTTCTGTCTCTTCTGCTGTATGAACAGTTTCATAATTTTTGTATTGGAAGAGGTCATTGAAGCCAATTACCTTCCCCATCATTTTACTGATAAGGAAACTGAGGTCTAGAGCCATCAAATGAAATTTCTCAGATCCCAAAGACAGACATTTGCAGAGTTGAAATTTGAATACAAGTCTTTTGGCTTCAAAGTCAACACTCTTAAGAAGGAATTGTGGAATTTAACTGAATTTCTCTGATTCCATATCTATTGTTCTTTCTTCTTTTCCCAGGCTGTCTCACTGATGTTTAGTCACTAATTCCATGGAAGAGTAGTTAGGAGTAAAAATGTTTATGTGTGCTTGGGTGTGTTTGTGTGTGTATGAGTACACACTTGTGCCTCAATGAATGTTCATGAGTCTGTGGCTGAAGTGTTGAACTGCTTAAAATTAGGACACGGATCTCACACTTGTAGACATATACTGATGATACCTTGAATCCCCTATTCAGCTAAGAGCTACATTTCTGTGCTGATTGCACTTACCATCCCTGAGAGGGATTCCCTGCTAGGGGCACTGAGATGGAACAGAAGCTGACTGTGGCCCCTTGAGAAAATCATGACTCCTTCACAGTCAATGAATAGATTTTTGATATGATGCTTCCTAATGTTTTCTGTAATTGTATTTTATTGTCCTGATGTTAATATGGGTTTAAGTGTTTCAAGTGGGAGCAGAAGCTCTCATGCAGTCACAGTGAACTAATTTTCAACCATTAATAGCATGTCCATTTCCATTTTCCTTCTGGCATCTAGAGGACTACATTACAGGCTCGCTGACCTGCTACATTTAATTTCAAACAAACAAACAAACAAAGCTGCTTCATGTAGTCACAGAGTGCTAACAAATACTACTAGAAAAAAGCTGATTTATTTTCACCCCTATAACTAAAAATACTAGGCTGTTCTTTTAATTATATTAAAATGTTTTGTAAAATGAAAACATGTAAAAATGAACTGGCTAGTTTTTTTTTAAATTTTGGTAAACTCAAAATGTTTTAAAAATGCACATTTTATAAGGCCAACGAAAGTACTTTATTTTTTTCCTAAAGGTTTTACAATCACTGCAGTTGATGTATATTGGCCAGACTCCCTAAATTCAGCCAAGCTAAGATGTTGGCAAGAGAGACGTGGTCTTTATGGAGCTTATATTGCATTTGAACTTTCCTCTGCCTACCGTAGGGAGGGACAGCATGCTGTTATTAATACAACCATTTTCCAGATGAGGAATTGTGTGTCAAACTCTATGCCCAAAAGGAAGCACAAATGTTTCACTGAATCCAATCCTGTGGCTATTCCCTTCTGATCTCTTGTTGACTCTAGACATGAGCCTATATAGATGAACCCAAGTTAAGTCCCTCTATTAGAACAATGCAAAAGGCAATGTAGAGGAGTTGTGGGGACTAGAACAAGGGAGGCCACAGCCTTTGGAGAAGTCTTTGGTATTTCTTTTTTTTTTTTTTTTTTTTTTTTTTTTTTGCTTTAAACTATGATTAAGTAGCATATTTAAACAGCAAGATACAACAGGGCTTTCTTTGGCATATCTAATGTCAATGTAATATTATTCATTATTTGGGATGATCCGGGAAAGAAGGGAAATAATAATCGTATCTACATAATGCTTTAAGGTTCGAAAAATGTTTTACAAATGATATTTCATTTTATCCTTAAAATAACCTTGGGATTTAGATGTTATCTTCGTTTTATAGATGAAGAAACTGAGGCAGATGGAAGCTCACTAACTTGCCAGGATGCCTTGCAGCTGGTAGCACCCTAAACCAGATTTGAACACAGGCTTCATGATTTCATCTTCAATACTTGAAACAATGCATACCTTTCTGTTTCCCAGGTCAGGCAGATCCTTTCTAGCAGTCAGAAAGTATAAAGTGACAGTGGTCTGGCATTATGAGGACCCTGCCATGAGTAGTGTTTATGCAAGATAGGTAGCCATCTTCTCAGTCTTTTGGAGAGAAGATTCATGCATCAAGTAGTACAATCAATCAGGTAATCTATAAGAATTTCTTAGGCATTTACTTTGTGCCAGGCACAGGGATCATTTTTGGGAATATAAAGACAAAAAATTAAATAGTCTCTGTCTTCAAGGAGTTTCATTCCTGTGGGGGAGAAAAATATATGTGTATATGATTGCAATGAATAATTTAACAATTGGTTTTAGGGATAGTATTAGAAGCTAGGAGGATTAGGAAAGATTTCATTTATAAAGTGGCTCTTAAACAAGGGTTGGAAGGAAATTAACAATAATTTGAACACCTTAGTGGTGCAGTGGATGGAATGCTAAGTCTGAAGTCAGAAAGCCTTCTTCTTGAGTTCAAATACTCAGAAACTTACTAGCTGTGTGACTCTGGTCAAGTCACTTAGCTGGGTTTGCTTCAGTTTCCCCATTTGTCAGATGATCTGGAGAAAGGAATGGCAAACCATTCCAGTATCCCTGCCAAGAAAACACAAAAATGGGGTTACAAAGAGTAAGATACAAAAGACAGTTGGGTAATTCAGTGGATTGAATGCCATGACTAGAGATAGGAGGTCCTAGGTTCAAATCTAGCTTCACTCACTTCCTAGCTGTGTGACCTTGGGCAAATCACTTAACCCACATTGCCTAGTCCTTACCACTCTGCCTTGGAACCAAAACCTTGTATTGATTCTAAGGTAGACGGTAAGGGTTATAAAAAAAAGCAAAGACTGAGATACAAAAGCATAATAACAAAGGAATTCTAAAAGAGGAAAGTGAGAAGAGAATGCATTCTGTGCATAAATAACAGTTTTTAAAAAACACAGAGATGGGAGCTAAAGTGTCATGTGTGAAGAATAGGAAGAAGACCAATTTGGCTGCATTGTAGAGTGCTTGAAGAGGAATAATGTATATTGAGATTGGAAAACTGGGTTTTAGATAAATTGTGACTGAATTTAAGTGCCAAAGAGTAGTTTTTATTTGACCTCAGAAGTAATTGGGAGCCACTTGACTTTCTTTTTGAACAAGGGAATTGTATACTAACACCAGTGCATTGGAATAGATGAAATCTGAAGGTTTTTTCCAACTCTAGATTTCTATTATTACAATAAAATAAAATAATGTAATCAATAATAGCAATAAAGATAAAAGAACATTATGATTGGGTTTAGAAAGGAGTGAACTGGTAAATGTTTAACAAATGGCTCTTTAGAAAAACATATGTTTACACAACACTTTTAAATTTAATTTTCCTCATAAACATTTTCTCCAAAATTTCTTAGGTCTAGACAACCAACACAATAATAAATTAAGCTCAGAATTATAGCATTTTCTGATTTCGAAGGTATAAATGCTAACACTGAAAGTTTAACAATCAGCTTTTGTGAACCAATTCAAGCCAGTTTCAGCACATTCCTGACCAAAGGTACTTCAGTAATAGTATATTACAATATTTTTACTTTGTAGAGAAAGAAACTGAGCCTTGAAATATAACTTATTCAATATCATTAAGGAACTAAGTAGAAGTACCATAACTCAAAGACAGATTTACTGACTTTAAAATTAATTTTCATGTACAGGCATGGAACAATTTAGTCCATCTCACCTTCTTCCTCCTGTACCTCTCTTTCTCCTTGGATGTCTGTTTCCCTATGCGTTGGGGAGATGATTTATATGTGAATGAATGTTTTTTATTATATTAAATGCCAAGATCCTTCTGGTTCCTTTCTGTGCCAAGAGATCTTCTGTATGTTAGTAGAGCCTGATTCCAGGTGCTGTTTGAACTGAACATAACATACTAGTGATGTTATAAGTCTTTTGTAGCCAACTAAGAGGGAACACAAAAAAATAACATTAATCTGATGGGCTAAGATTAGGGGCTCTATTCTCATTTTTAGACTGGACTTGGAAGTAAAATCTGATACAGATGAAAAGGGTATGCCTCTTTAAGCAAAAAGCTGTGGAATAAATCTTCTTGATGTTTCCCTGTAGTTTATATAGTTTTTTACATGAACAAACATTTTCTGCCCTGCTGGAAGCTACTGTGTGGCCATCTGTCCTGGAGCAACAGGCTGTTTCAGGTGGCATGTCATTTTCAATGAAAGCTGCTCCCACGACAAGATAAGTTGAGATGATAAAATATCTAGTCACCTTTCCCTAGCTCTACCAAATTAAACTCCAAGTTACAAAAATAAAAAGACCTTCCCTCTTAAAGGAAACAATATGTGACTTTTTCTAGGTGGAGAGAAGTCCTGGGTTTCTGAAAATAGTCTAAAAACAGTACCCTAGCTGGTGAACTTTCACCCATTTGAGAGCAGTGTGTCTGCATTTCCCTAAGTTGGTAAAGATCAATCTCCCCTGTGATGGAGTAAGTAGGAAGAGTGGAGACCTCTAAGTCTACCTCCTCTTTTGAAATATCCACCGATGGGGACTGCCAGGTGGAAGTACAATGGATGAATTGTAAGGCTGATCAGAAAGAGGATATACTTCCTTTTAGAAGAAATAGTCAAGACTCACTGAGAGCCTTTTGCATGTGAGACAGAGACAAAGAACAATCCTTTGTTAATGGACCATGTGCCCTATTAATAAATGACATTATTTATTGGTGGAAATAAACTCATATTATTTATTTGTTAAAAATTCCAGGTGCTATACTAAGAAAATCCTAAAATGGAGTCACAAAGAGTTGGATTTGAACTGAAAAATGACTGAAAAACAACAAAATTATTTCTGTTTATGACATACCTCACCCCTAGATGTGATTAATAATTGATAAAATTTTCTTCATTCAGGTAAGTTTAGAAGAGACTTAAAATTGGAAAAAATATTTATTTCTTAGTATTTCTAAAGCATTGGATGTAAAACCTGGCCACCGCCATGGTGTGCCATTTGATTCACCAGGAGGCAGCATGGTATAGCAAAAAGAGAGTGGCCAGCACATCAAGAAATAAGGCCCTACACTGTGGCCAACTTGCTGGATGAACAGATGGCTCTCTCTAGGCCTGAATTTTCCTCATCTGTAAAATGAAAGGGTTGGATCAGAGGACCTCAAAGGTTTTTTCTAGGTCTAATATTCTAGGGTGCTGCATACACAGTTTGGGGGGCTTGACTATAAGAGAACCTGCTTCTTGATGGTTAGGTTGTTCCCATATATTTCTTCTACCTTGAGAGGTAAACTCAGAATGATTCATCAAAATAAAGATTCTCTCACAGATTTCATTCTATTTTTCACCTGATACTACCACTCTTCTTAAAACCTCAAACCATTTCCTAAAAATTCCTCTCCCCACTGATTCATCATCTCTAAATCAGAAAGTAGAAGTCTGTGGCTTCTCCTTAAAATTCACAATGCTATAAAAATATCTGCTTTAGATTTAGTATTGCTTCCTGTGTGCCAACATGAAACCTGATGGCATTCTAAATTGCTCATCCTCATGTAGGCACTTTGATATTACTTATTTATTTCGGTATTTATTTCAATTCAAACAAAACATAGTTAGGCACCTCTGTGTATAGAAGGCCCTGAGTTAGGCACTTGGGGAAGTGAGATCCAAGCTCAGTGGTCAAAGTCAACTGGGAAGGGAGAAATATGACCCATCTACTTTAGTATGTTTCCAGAATGCAGAATAATTCAAAGCGACTTAAACAAGGAGAAAAGGCTAATAAGGGTGGGAATAAAAGTTCTAAAACGCTTTTGTTTCAGTTAGCAACTAAATTGTACTTCAAATCAATCAACAAGCACTTATTAAATACTTAACTATGTGTGAGGCACTGTGTTAAGGCTGGTGATAGAGAAAAGTGAAGCAGGAATCAAAGGTAGATGGAACTCAGGAGGGAGTGTATGTCTCATTTGGGGGACGATTTATGCAGAGGTAGATGGGATGTGGAGTACTGTGCATGGGAATAGCTAGCAGATCACTTTGAGTAGAATAAAAAGTGCAATAAAAGAAGAAATAAAAAGAAAAAAATAGTAACATTAGATGGCAGTCAGATTAAAGGAAGCTTTAAATGCCAGACTGAGGATTGTATTTGATTCTAGAAGTCATGCCGAGTCATTGACAGTTTTTGAGTATAAGAATGGAATGATCATATTTATGTTTTAGGAATGTCTATTCTGTAACTGTGTGAGAAAGATGGATTGAAAAAGACATAACCTAGAGATAGGAAGACCAATTAGGAGGTTATTGTAACCGTCTGGGGTGATATGATGAAGGAACAAACTATGGTACAGGCTGTTTTAGTGAGAGGACAGGAGAGATGTGAGGCATATTATGGAGGCAGGATGGGCAAGGGCTGGCAACTGTGTATAGGAGATGAAGGACAGAGAAAGATCATGGTTTGACACCAAGATTACAAACTTTGGTGATGGAAGTATGATGGTGCCCCTAGCAAAAATATTGACTAAGTATAGGCCTTGACTGCTAAGCAAAACTCAAACAATCAACAATCAATAATCTAGTAATTGTGCAAATTCAGACAGACTATCCTTTACTGACAGGCACTAATGGAGGCAGAAGAATTTAGCTGAAAGGATCACATAATTAGAGCTCACAGTAGAAGGTTCATAATTAATGGATTTGTTAAATGTCCTTCAGTGCTATGCAAATTTCTTAGATTTGGTTCTTTAGTTACAGTATTTTTTTTCATTGACATCATTAAACAGCCTTTGTAGTATGGAAAAGGCACCACATTTAAAGTCAAGAGACCTTATTTAAAAAACCAGTTCAGATGCTTACGAACTATGTGACATGGGCCAATTTCCTTTTTCTGTGTGCGCCATAGGTTCTGGATCTGTAAATCAGGGACAATAACACTTGTACAAGAAGGCAGATAGTCATTTCGTGATTAGAGGCCTGGCTTCAGAGTTAGGAATACCTGAATTCATATCCTATTCCTGACTGTAGGACTATAGGAAATTCCTTTTATCCTTTCCTGTCTCCTCCCTACTCATAACAATTTCCCAAGACTCGAGGTCCAGGTGGGTTGTCAATCTGAATCTACAGAATGAGTTTTCATATAAAGAAGTTTGGACTGTCACTGAAAATATAGATCTGAATAAAAGAAAAAGCAAACAAAGACAAACAGTAACAACAACAAATAATAATTATACTACTCCAGAGTTTTGCTGTTAGAAAAGTTGTTTTTCTTCCCTTAAAATGTTATATAAATTCTTTATGAGATATTCTCTAGTCTGCATATAAAGAATTAACAAAGGTCACTATTTTTGCCAAGAAAACTCCAAATGGGGTCACAGAGTGGAGCAGAACTGAAACAATTTTACAATGACCATCAGAGATGAATGTGGATTTTTGATTTTTATAGTGATATTGTTAGAGTTCTTCCACCTCTAACACAAACTTCTCCCAGAGACTATGAAAGGGCTCAGAGATTGTTGTCAAGGACACAAGGATCACTGGCTTTGTTACATAACATGAGCATTACCCAATCTCTCCATTTTTTTGTGCCTAAGATTGAGGGTTGTAGTTCCGTTCAATACACAACAGTTTCCCTCAGGACACACACGATACACAGGAGAACATGAATCTAGACCCATAGAGTAAGTCCTCCTGTCAACCAGACTCTTCAGAGCTGTATGGTTCTTCCATGAAAAAGTTTCAAATGAATTTTATATTTTCTTTCCTTCTAAAATGCACAGCTCATCCCTGACAGTTTATTTCCAGTAGTTTAGTCTTTGCTACTTTTATCTAATGTCTACTGTCATGCATGCCTCAGAATAGAGGGAAAAACTAGTTTTCTCCTTGGACCATTGGCAGTAGTTGCTATCTTTCTGCCTCAAAGTCAGCTGACTTGCTTTTCAAACTGTACTAACAGCAATGAGCTTTGGTTGGTGAGGAAACCAGAAAAACTCAAAGAAAGGAGGGGACCAAGATAAAATATGCTAAGAGTGCCTTCTCCCATTCTCAGCCTCCAATTTTGTCTATTCAGCACCAGTACAAGTTGAAAATATATGGGATGACAAATGGAAAGATGCAACAAATTGATAGTATTTATTTGAGAGGTTATTTTATTAAGGGTTGCACTGGATGGTGCTGAGGAAAGGGAAATTACATGGAGGTGCAATTGGTGAGCTGTTTTTGACTGTACACCCCTGTGGACGTTATGTTTATTAAGTTCAATTTTACTTTCAAGGAGAGAATCATGCTTGGTAATTATGCATCTCTTACTTGTAGGTTCCTGAGAGATTCTTTGACAGATAAGGTGCCAATTATATTGACAGATCCTGCTCCTTGAATTCCACAGTGGCTTGGTTTCTCCTTGCCCTTTCTTACCTGCTGAGCAGATCATTAAAGAAGGGTGGAGGGACACTATCAGGAGAAGTACCAAGCCAACAAGATGGAAGGGTGAAATTTTCTTTTAATCATCGCCCTTTCCCCATCTCAGCCAATTTCAAGCTCCAAGTCTCTTAAAAACTGGGCCCCCTTACACACAAAGGTGTGAGAGCACAGAAAAATTGAGAGAGGAAGAAAGAGTTGATTTTCCGAAAATGAGGCTGGCTGCCAAATAGGGCTTATCATTCAGAGTATGTTTTTTTTAAACAGGTCTTTATTTTCAAAAGAGTTAATTAAAGTCTGGATGTCTATGTATTTCAAAGTTCCATCTGGCAGCAGGTAATACCTCACAGAAGCCCTCATGCTTCCAAGAAGCATCTTGTTCTTCGTTTAAAAAAAATCTGACTGAAGATATTACCAGTTATCTAAAAAAGCTTGTTTAGGGATTCATCAGTCATAGCATCCTGTTCAAATTTTCAAATAAAAGTGAAGATAAAATTAGATAATCTATCTAAAGAAAAAGTATATAATATTTTAAAGAAAAGAATGCTAATATGTACAAATGGATGGTGTAGATAACTAAGATAGGCATAAAATAGTTATTATATAGATTGTTCTTTCTCATGTCTTTTTATTCTGACAATTGCCTTAAGTCACAATTCTACAAACTATTATCAGTTGATGTGCTTTTAATCTTTCTGATAACATTTTTGTTTTAAACATTTCCTTTTGTGAATATGAAGACATTATCTTTATTTTTCTATTCACATTACTTTTTGATTTCCATTTTGGGAAGATTGTTCTTATTATCATAATCAATACTCTTAGCTATGCTAGTTGTTGTATTGAGGTAATTACAGGGTTCTTGAAGGCTATGCAATCAGTTTGAAAGTGATAGCAGGCTCTACCAAGCTTGTCAGGCTTTGAGGTTGATGGTGGGCTTGGGTCTGTAATTTCAGGTCCAGTCTGGCTATGTTCAGGGAGCCCCATAACCAGATGGTGATAAAGTGATAAATATTTTTGCCACAGCAACTCCTAAAGACCATTGATTAACTATCCATGAAGTTCTATCTATGCTGATAGAAGTAATGCCCACACCAATAAAAGTGTGGACCCTTGAAGACTTGAAATGTCTTTCAAACCTGTTCATTAATTAAACACCTACTTTGTATAAGATGTCATGCTGGGCACTGGGGATAGAAAGGCAAAATTTTTTAAAAATTTCTGCCTGTGAAGAACTTATGCTTCACTGGGGAAACAATATTTAAATAGGCAAATGTACATAATAATCAATCATTAATTAATTAATTTTAGTTTATTAAGTACATTTTATGTTCCTGACACTAATAATGAATACTTTTCATCAAATGAGGTAATATATGTGAGATGATTTGCAAAATCTGATACCATATAAATTAATTAATTGGAGCAGCTAGGTAGCCCACTGGAGGGAACATGAGTATATATCCAGCCTTGGATGCTTAGTAGCTGTGTGACCCTGGGTAAGTCATTCAACTCTATTTGCCTCAATTTATTCCTCTCTAAAATGAGCTGGGAAAGAAAATGGCAAATCATTCCAGAATCTTTCTCAAGAAAACTCCAAATAGGGTTAACAAGAATCAGATACAACTGAAACGATTGGACAACAACAAAGATATTAATTACATTCTATATAGTTTCCATTATTTCTGTTATTGATTGAAGTGAGTGTATAAATTCTGTTAAAATAGTAATGGTAATTTTAAGTTCTGTCCATTAATAGGGATGCATGTGGTATTACTACTGCTGCTCCTGTTTTTCTTCTTATTATTAAAGACCTTATATTTGAATCCCATTAGCGTAAGGTTGGGATAATAACATGATATCATAGTATCATGTCATAGTTGTGAGAAAAAATTACATCTGTTGGAGATGTAGAAAGAAATATAGATGCCTAGGTTTATTCATCAGAAGTTCACTTTTCTTTTAAAGCAACACACAAGAAATTCTTATACTACAAATTGAAAACCCCCAATATCCTTGAAAATCCAGGTAATAAACTGAACTGGAGCCAGAGCATCATTATAGAGAGAACTGTTTTCTACAACTGCCCTATTGATCTGTCAAAGATTTAAGAAAAAGAATTGGATAGAAGCTACCATAGTGTATACTCATAATCTTCAAACCATGGGGAATGAAAAAAAATTCAACATGAAGAGATTTAGTAGAAGAAATTAAAACCAAGTGAGAAGAGGGTGAAGTATATTCCATCCCTGCCATCCTATCTGCTACTGGAATTGTTTTGAAAATATTTTCAGTGAGTTTACAGAAGATGAGTTTACATACCATTACATGTTCATTCATTTAATATTTATTGCGTTAACTACTCAATCACAAAATCATTCATTTTATCCACCTGTGAAATTGTCTACACACCATTAAATATGAAGAAATAATAGCAGGGTAGAGACTTGTCCTCAGGCCATTTCTGTGTCAACTGTATCTAAAAAGGGAAATAGATACTATTGGTGAGTATGATAAGAATAATAATAATACCTTTATATACAGATATAAGATTTACAGAGTTCATTCTCATCCCATTGCCCCCAGTACAGTTGTTTATTTTCAATTTAAATTAATGTTGGTGGTGTTTGGACACACAAATACATTTATTCATGTATCAATTCATTCACCAGATATTTATTGATCACTTATTAAGTAGAAAGCTGGTGCCAACATTGTAGTTGTCTGCTTTTAAGATGGTAATTAACAATAACTAAAATATGTTTATATCCTTGTAGGGGAAATGAATGCTTTACTAAAATGCAAGGCAGAATGTGTTTAAAAAACACTATGAAAAATAAAGTGCCATGGGATTCAGAGGAAGTAAAGATGCTTTTGGTGGGGTTGGGGCATAGACATCTTCAAGGTAAATATCATTGGATTTAGGTAGACTAAATTTGGTAGATAATGGGTGATGGTGGTGTATCATGATGGGTCATTGGAGATTTTTGAGTATGAGAACAGCACGAGGAACTGTATTTATAGAAAGCTAATCTAGTCATATGTAGGTTAAATTAGTGGATAGAGAGAAGTCATAGTTTTTGAGAAATTATGTTTTGGAAAGGACCTTGGATGATCTTCAGTTTAATCTCCTGACCATTTCAGGAATCTCCTCTATGACAACCCTCATAAATTTATTTTTTTAATTTTTTTTTAACCCTTGTACTTCGGTGTATTGTCTCATAGGTGGAAGAGTGGTAAGGGTGGGCAATGGGGGTCAAGTGACTTGCCCAGGGTCACACATTTGGGAAGTGTCTAAGGTTGGATTTGAACCCAGGACCTCCCATCTCTAGGCCTGACTCTCACTCCACTGAGCTACCGAGCTGCCCCCCATAAATTTATTTCTTGATCACTTCCAGCATGGGGAAGCTCACACCATTGTGATATGACTAATTGCTAGAAAGATCATCTTTGTAGATGACTACATACTACCTCCTTGTACCTTTCATCTATTAGTCCCATTTAGGTAAACTGGTCAATGTGTTGGCCCTCTAAATCCTCGAAGATTACAGATGTGTTTCTCATAAGTAAGTCTTTTGTTCCCTGGGCTAATCCATTGTTAATTCTTTCAACCCTTTGACATATGATATGGTTAAAATCCTTTCACTAAACTGGTATTTTTCTACTTGAAATGTTGTTGCTTGTTAGTGTCTTTTTAAGAGAAAAATGGCAACCTGAAATGAACACAACATCTAGATGGAGTCTTGTGTACTGTGACTCCACTTCGACACAATTTCATCTTTTAATATATTGAGAATTACTTTTTTGGATTCTATATTACATTAGTAACATATATTCAGATTATGGTCAATTAAAATGCCTAATTTTATTCTCATAGGAGTTTCTGTCAGGTTATATTTGTATTGTTGATTTTTTAAAACAAAAAATTTGCATATATCTATGGTTTTGCATTTCTAGTTTATATCTATTTGAAATGTTTCTTTGCATCATACCTACTCAATCATTTTTTCAAATAGCCCTTTAAGATTAACCCTCCCTCTTCTTTTCAAATAACCTTTATTTTTTGTCTTGAAAGTGTCAGTCCTTAGTCAGAACAGTGGTAAGGGCTAGGCAATTGGGGTTAAGTGCCTTGCCCAGAGTCACACAGCTAGGAAGTGTTTGAGGCCAAATTTGAACTCTGGACCTCCTGTCTCCAGGCCTGGCACTCTATTAACTGAGCAACCTACCTGCTCTGTTCTCTCTTGACAAAGAAAAACAATTGCACAAAAAAAATAATATGAGACATTATATCTGATAATATATATGGTATTCTGTCCTGGTAATCTCCTGATTCTTTGCCATACCTGGGGAAGAGGGAAAGAGATATATTTTCACAATATGTTCTCCTTTTGGCGATGTTTCCATTACATTATGGTAGTACATTATGGTACATGTTGGTACAATGACTAGAGGACTACCTGACTTCAAATGCGACCTTAGATTTGAAGAAACTTACTTTCAGTGTGATCTTGGGCAAGTCATAACTGTTGGTCTCAATTTCCTCAACTCTAAGTGGGGATAATAATAGCACCTATCACAGATGGTTGTTGTAAGGATTAAATGAGATGATATTTGTAAAAGATTGTTTAGTTTAGTGACTGGTGCATCCAAGCACTATGTGAATACTTATTCCTTTCTCCCTCTTCCTCCCCTAACTTAACTCCCCTATAATTCCTCTATAGTTATTGCCCGTTTTGGTTTACTTGTTCTAAATATTTTGCTTTGCACTTTCTTCTACAGATCTTCCCACATGTTTCCTCATTTCATGTTAGTCATTTCTTAGTTCACAATAATAATAAATTAGATTTATGTCACTGTTTTTTTTCCCCAGCTACTTCCCAATCAGTGGATATCCAGTATTTCTAGTTATTTTCAACCATAAAGAAGGATGTTTTGATATGTTTAGGCCTTTTTCTTTCTTTTCTTGCTTAGAGCATATGCCTAAAATTTTTGAGACCACTGAGTCAAAAAGTGTGAGTGTTTTTCATCATTCAAAATCAATATCTAGGACAGTTACATTACTTCACAAGTCTACCAACAGTGTTTGTCTTTCCATAGCCCCTTCACCATTTATTGCTCCCATCCTTGTAGATTTATAATTTTATTTTTCTTAGTATTAGAGATTCATGGACTATTTTCATATGGCTATCTGTAATTTGAAACTCTGCCTTTGAAAATGCTTCATATCTTTTGATCAGTTTTCAGTTGGTGAAGGGTTTTGAATCCTAGCCAGTAAAGTTCTCTTTGGACCCTCCTAATATTTAAATAATTTATTTTCTCTCTTGTTTAACATTTGCAAATTTGATAAACATTCCAACTGTGTCTCCAATAAAATCATTGATTAAAAAAAAGTTGAACGGAATAAGGCCAAGGACAGATTCATGTCACATAACACTAGAGCTCACCCTGAAGGTTGACAGTGATACATGACTCCAGGTTTCAGGTAGATGTTTAACCACTTTCAAATATACCTAACTGTACTATCATCCAGCCCACATTTTTCAGCTAGTCAAAATATTTTTAAAATAAGGTTTTCGTACAGGCAAAGGCCCTCTTTCCCTCCATCTGATTAACCCTAGGAACTACTAACTTTTTATCAGTCCAAGTTCACACTTGCATATGACAAAAAATGATAGATTTTATAGAGTAAGGGAAAGCAGTAGGCATATTACTTACAGGTATTTAGGTTTTGTTTTTACTTCTTTTTTCAATGAACAAGAGTGTATTTTCTCTCTCTCCTATCTCCTCCCACCCCCACTGGAGGGAAAAAAAAAACGAAAAAGAAAACAAGATCCCTTTATAAAGAATAAAAATCTCTACCCTCCATCTTATAAACAATGTTATATATTGGCTCTAAGGAAGAAAAGAGGTTAAGAGCTAAGCCAGTGATTCCCAAAGTGGGTGCTACTGCCCCCTGGTGGTTGCTGCAGCGATCCAGGAGAGTGGTGATGGCCACAGGTGCATTTATCTTTCCTATTAATTGCTATTAAAACTTAAAAAAAATTAATTTCCAGGGGGCTAAGTAATATTTTTTCTGGAAAGGGGGAAGTAGGCCAAAAATGTTTGGGAACCACTGAGGTAAGCAATGGAGATTAAGTGACTTACCCAGGGACACACAGCTAGGAAGAATTTGAGTTAATATATGAATCTAGGACCTGCCATCTCTGGTTCTGGCTCTCAAATCACTGAGTCACCTACTTGCCCCCAACAAGACCCTTTTTTTTTAAACCCTTGTACTTCGGTGTATTGTCTCATATGTGGAAGATTGGTAAGGGTGGGCAATGGGGGTCAAGTGACTTGCCCAGGGTCACACAGCTGGGAAGTGGCTGAGGCCGGGTTTGAATCTAGGACCTCCTGTCTCTAGGCCTGACTCTCACTCCACTGAGCTACCCAGCTGCCCCCCCCAACAAGACCCTTTTAACATATAGATTTTGATAAAAGTTATGAATTTTTCCCAATGAAATTTCTTATTTTCTAGTAATACTTGGGAATCAGACTTCTAGCCTGACATTCAAAATCCTCACTAATCTGACACCAACTCTTCCCAAATTTACTTTTCCTTTTTTGTATAATCTGCTCCAGCCAAACTAGATAAGTTCCTCTCCTGTATGTGCCTTACACAGTTAGATTTCTTTCTGTGCCTTGCTTCCCACCTTTTCTCAAGTTCTTAATGCCCAGAATTCCTTTCTCCCCTATGGAATTGGCACCTTTCCTGTAAAGCTCATTTACAATATCACTTCCTCTATGAAGTTCCCCTTGATCCTCTAGGTGGGCAATGATATTTTCCACTTTTGATCTTGATTCCATTTGTTTTATTCATTTAGGTATTTGGTTTTCTAGTTAACTGGTTTGGTGTCCTATAGCTTTATGAGACTGTTAACAGTCACTTGCATGGTGTTCTTCAGCCAATCAGTCAAAAGAGCATTTATTAAGCATCTATTACTTGCCAGGTACTGTGCCAAGCATATGGGATATAAAGAAAAGCAATCTCTGTTCCCAAGGATTTCACAGTCTAATGAGGGAACTAATATGCAAAAATACAATGTAGAAACAGGATATAATCAAGATAAATTGGGCATCATCTCAGGAGGAAGATACTAAGTTTAAGGAGGACTGAGAAAAGTTTCTTGCCAAAGATGAGACTTTAGCTGCACACAGCAGGTGCTTACTAAATATTTGTTGAATTAAATTGAATAGAAATATATTTATAGCACATATAAATAATAGGTTTTGAACAATGATACATATATAACCCAATGGAAGTGCTTTTCAGCTTCAGTTTGTTTTCAGCTTTTTGGGAGGAAAGAGCAGGGCAAGAGGCATCATGAATCATGTAATCATGAAAAAATATTCTAAATAAAAAAGGAGAAAGATTAAATAAAAAAAAATATATATATATATTTATACTGCTTGAATAGGAGACTTGATGCTGCTATTTTGAATGTCTGTTTCTTCACCTATATTATAGTTCATGAAACTGTAGAACAAACTTATTGCTAATAACTCACTAGTCCTTTTTAGTCCATAATCACATAGATGATGACATCTATCTTTTTATTTGGAGTCAGTCAGTATAACTTAATAGAGTCCTTCTATTCATTCATTTATTTATTTAATTGATTAATTGATTGATTGATTTTTGAGTCCTCTTTAAAACAAGAAATCCTGGGGTCAGGCACTACCTCTGACACCTGCTTTGTAACTCCAAGCAAGTCTCTTAACCTTTCTGAGCTGAAGTCAACCAAAAAAGACTTTTATTAGTTTTATGTGAAATATAATCTGTACAAGCAAAGGGAGTTAACCACATAAGAAGAAAACAGAAAATGCTTTATCCAAATTTAATCTTTGTATACTTTTTATAGGAAATCTTGGCATATGATGCTAAAGGTTATTCCTTTTACATTCTATCAAAGAGTAAACCTGTAGAAGTAATAGGCACATTATTCCCTCATTGACAAATCTGTCCAAGGAATAATAAAGAAAATGTATTCTCTACCTGAGGGTTTAAGTAATAGGGAACTGGGTCAAAATGTTTATGTCTTTAGGTAAGTGGTATGTGAAAGAATGGAAATGTTATGGGAAGCATTTTGGGATATTCACTAATCTAGATGGTTGTCTCTGCAGGTCCAGCCATGTTTTGTCCTCCAGTGGCGAAGCTTTAAGATCTTCCAGATGATTTGAGGGCAACTGGTTATTTCCTGGGAGATATACAATTTAGCTCTTCCAGGAGGTTAGTTGCAGGCTGTTTTCTTGAGGGCCTCAGCATGGTATAATTAGGCTTCCAGTTGCTGATTGGAGGTTCATAGGCATTGGGTGAAAGCCCTTTGGGCTTCATCATGAGTTCACCTCTGTGAAACTTAGTGAATAAATGGTCATTAAAGTCCAATGAAAGTCCTTTTCTGTATTCACAAAACAAAAGTACCAAGCCACATCAAGATATGGGGCATTTTCAATGATCTAGAAGCACTGGACTTCTCCCAAGCATCTCATTATACTTCAATTTCGCTAAACTAAAAGGAGAATTGGAATGTGTTATTGGTATAATAATAATAATAATTATAATAACTGCCATTCATATAGCACTTTTAGGTTTGTGAAACTTTTTTGCAAATATCACATTTTATACTCAATAATCATAGGAGATAAGTATTATTATTATCCTTATTTTCAAATGAAAAAACTATGTTAGACAGAGTATAAGCGAATTTCCTCAAGTCACATAGCTAATTAGGGGGCTCACTCAGGCCTATGAACCCATCAGATTTCTTTGTCACAGTAAATCCCCCTGAAAATACTCTAAAAATGTGGAGATATTTTTCTTCTTTTAATATTTCATTCTTTTTCCTAGTTTCCTGTCATTCTGAAAAGCAAAGAGAAAAACAGCGATCTATGCACAATAGCAACAGATAGGACTCAATTCTTATCCATTTCTTCTTTGTTATGAGTGGAATCTTTGGAGATATTAATTCACTATTCACAAGCCCAGATAAATAGAGTGTTATGGTAGACACATGCATTTAATTATCTATTTTCCATCTGGAGGATAGAGAAGTGTCTGTCAGCATTGTTGTAGATTTCACCCCTTGCATTTCTCAGGAATTTGCAGAGGACAGAAGAGAGGGTGACCTGGGGTTGGTTATCTTTTTCTTTATGAAAGGGGAAGAAGTCTAGATGAGGAGTCTAGAGATTCAGGAAGCCCGCCCCTCTTGATTTCAAAGGGAACTTTGATGAGTTTCACAAGCTCCCTCTATCCCTGCTTTGGAAATTCCATTTTGTATTCTGTCTATAAGACTAGTGAGATGGAGGGAGACTGACTAGCTATCAAAAAGAGATATGGGAGAGGAATTCTCCTCTAGCAAAATGCTAAAGTCTGTGTTAATGAAGGAAAAGAAAATCTTTAAAGAATGGACTTGATGAGAGAGAAAGAAGTGAAAGTCTCTTTAGCACATACTTGGAATTAACAATCTAATAAGCAAATTCTTCATAGTAGGAGTTTTAAAAAAAATAAAATCCTTTGTTAAATTATTATGTAGGGGAAAAACAATGCTTTGTATGTTATATGTTTTCAACCATTTTTTACTGTCTCCTGTGACCCTTTGGTAATTTGATGAAACCCTGTGAGTCCCTTTTAGAATAATGTTTTTTATTTAATGTAATTGAAGGAAATGTTAAATTTCAATTAGAGATTATTGAAAAGAAAGATGTAATATTTTTCTACCTATATTCATAAATAATCTTACATCAATTTGATTTCAATTTGGTCAGGTTCTCCAAGAAATAAATGGAAGAAGGAATTGGAAACAGGTAAATATTATTTGACCCTGTTAGCAGGCATGGGGATCCAAGATTTTTCATCCTTAAATAAAAATTATATTGAAAACTATTAAAGTAGGCAATGATAATGACTTCAAAGATTCCTTATTTCAATGGTTTGGAAATTCTCCCAGTGGACACTGAAATTAGGTAGAATTTTGAGGGGTCCGATTTCCACTATAATCTTCTATACCTTTCCCTGGTTAGACCACTCCTGTGTTGAGTAACATTTATGCAATGCAAAATACAAAAAGAGGAAAGTCTCTGTCACATATTTTCTAAAAACATAAACAGGCAATTCATACCATAATGATAGCATTTTAAAAGTAACAGGCACTGGAGAGGTGACTAGAGGAGAAAACCAGAGAAACACAGAAAAAACACCCGGAAGATGGTGGCTTAGAGAGAGCCAAACCTAGACCACAGAGAGCTTGGCTTCCTCATACCACCATAGAGAACACAGGAGTTCAAGAGGAAAGAAAACCAGATCAAAAACAGTGGACAGTGCAGGGTGACCCCACTGCTGGAGAGCTCAGTTCAGCAAAAAAAAAACTCCTTCTTGTCCCCCCACATTTTTTTGGTTTGTTTGTTTGTTTTTCCCTCCCCTGGAGGTTTTAGCCTCAGGGCAGATAAAGTAGTAAGATTAATTCAATAAATACAGGATTAATCCCAACAATTGGACAGACAAGAAATCTTCAGAGGGCAGAGAAAGTAACTACAAACCTCCATTGCCAGCTGGGGGAAGATCTTTCATCAAAGATAATTAAATACATCTGCTCAAACTAGCAGAACAAGGAAGGGAAAAAAACATAAGTAAGTTAACAGAAAAAGAGAAAAGAAATGACAATCGACAGCTTCTTTCAAGGAAATGGAAAGAGAGCAAATGAAAAAGAAAAAGAAGTAGAGGAAGTAGTTCCAGCAAACTGGACAGAGGCTTTGGAAGATCTCAAAATTCAATTAACTCAAGAATTTAAAACTCAATTAACTCAAGAGCTTCAGGAACTCAAAAAGCAATCAAGAGAGGCTGAAGACAATTTGCAAAAGGAAATACATGAACTAAAACAAGAAAATAAAGTCTTAAAAGCCAGAATTGGCCAGCTTGAAAATGAAGCAAAGAAGGCAAAAGATGATCTACAAAGAAAATTCGACCAGAAAGAGAAGGATTACCAAAAAGCCAGGGATGAAATTCAGTCTTTAAAAAAACAGAACTCAACAATTAGAAGCAAATGACTTCACAAGGCAGCAAGAATATATTAAACCAGCACTTACTTTTGAATATGACCAATATGGGGAATTATTTTGGTTGATTATACATGTTTGTTACAAGTATTTTGTTTTCCTTTTTTACAGTGGGGAGGATGGAATGGAGGGAAAATAAATTCTTTTTAACTTAAAAAAGTAAAATTTAATTTATTAATGAAATTATTCTCCAGATTTTGTTTAAGGTGCTTAAGGCTCACACTGTTCTGTTTGAACTTCCTGGTATCCTAAAACATATAAGATTAGCCCAGGGATGGTTAGTTTGGCAGATCACGGTATTATCAATTTAGCAAAAGAAGGGACCTTAGAAGTAATGTAATTTAATTCTAGAAATAATTTGCCAGTAAGTAAACTAAGACCCAGACAGGTTAAGTGATTTTCCAAAAGTCCTAAACCCTTGTCTTGTTTCCAAATCTTGTTCTCCTTCCCTCCTTCTCCTTTCCTCATCATTTTGCTGCTTCTTTTTCTTCTCCAATCTTCTTGAGAAGAAATAATAATAATTAGAATAATAATAATATTAAAATTAGAAACAACATTAATCCATAGAAGAACAAAAACTCTATTTTAATATCTATTCCCATACTAAATATTCATGAACTTCAAGCACTAAGAAACAAAAAAAATTACAAAACAAAGGAGATCAAAATTAGGTGGGAAGAGGATGAAGTACTTATCATTCTTGCTCTTTCCTCTGCTTATTACTAGAGTTGTACAAGTATGTTTTTGTAGAATCTATAGAAAAGATGAATTTTTATTATAATGTTTTTTATTTAACTACAAATTTTTTTTCTACTTGTGCAGTTAGAAAACTAAATATAAAGCATCATACTAAATACAAAAGAATAGCAAAAGGATTGTGATTTTGCTTATTGGCAACTGGTTCATAAAGTAAATCAGGGGTTGGCAACGTATGGCTCTTGAGCCATATCTGACTCTTTTGAGGGCCAGATATGGCTCTTTCTGCAGAAGCCATAAAGTCAAATTTTTTTCAGTAGCTGTTTCAGGAGCATGCACTGTGAGCACTGTACGGCTCTTCCAAAATTACATTTTAAAAAATGTGGCATTTATGGCTCTCACGGCCAAAAAGGTTGCTGATCCCTGAAGTAGATAGAAGACTAGATTTTGGAATGTGGGACTTCCATAGCCCTAAATTCAAATCTCATCTCAGAGCAGTAGTAGTATGACCCTGAACAAATCGTTTAATCTCTTTACCACAATTTCCCTATCTGCAAAATGAAGATAATAATAGCACTTACCTCCCAGAGTTGTTGTGGAAATAAATGAAATACTGTTTGCATAATATTAGAGTATGATTTATTATACCACCACTTTCTTTTAAAATTCCATTAGAAGAAAAGGAGATTAAAAATAACAGTAATAATAATCATCACATATAGTACTTTAAAGGGTTCCAAACATTTTGCATAAATTAATTTATTCAAGGCTTATTACAACCTATTCAGTAGATACTATGGTTGTATTGTATTCAGTAGTAATATTATCTACTTCTTTGTGTGATATGGGAATATTGTATTCAGTAATATCATCTACTTCTTTGTGTAATAAAGTACTCTTAAATGACTAGACTCTTATGGGTCACATCTTGAATTTTCACTTGAGTCTATTCCTTTTGTTCTTCATTTACAAAGAAGATAGACCCAGCAGGAGAGTAGAACTTATACCTATTGGATTTCTTTGAAAGATTTAGTGATAGTTTCCACTTAAACCAAACTGACAATCATTATAAAACTCTCTATGATGATGCATTCCCTGGGGTGCTTGGCATTCAATTTAATGGAAAAAGAGGACAGGGTTCATTGTTCTCAGTTCATTCACAAAGTCTTCTGCAAGGTCAATCTGAAGTTGATCTTAGAAGTTACCCTACTGGAACCAGCCTGTGGAAAGAGGTCACATTCTAGTATTGATTATTGGAACCTTGGGTAGATAGAAAATGTATCTTGTACCCATAGACACTTTATCAAGTTCCCATCCACATGGGAGGCCTATTACAAATTCATAACATTTTCTCATTTAATCCACTCAGTAAGTAACACTTTTTACAAAAATTGGACTATGTAGAAAAGTCCTCAAACACTTGTCTTCTATGTTGCAAACATTGTTTCCTGTCAATATGCAGTGACTGTCAAGTTGTACAATATAATTTGACACCCTTTGATCAATAAAACAAGAGAAGACATCAGCAGGTAAATAAAAGCTATTATATTTTTTGCTCAAATACCTGCCATTATGCAGTGTTTTACACACACACACACACACACACACACACACACACACACACACACATTTTGTAATAGCATTAACTGAAGCAAGTTTCTCTCTGATTATTACTACTAATTTAATACTGGGTTTAATATTTTCCCAAATAGGGTCTGCTTCTCGAGTGTATATTGAAATTTTAATGTCTTAAAAATATTTTAAGTCCAAATTAGTTATATTACCAAGTGTCTCACCACAGTGCTTGCTTATGTTTGTAGCAAAAACGCTTAGAATTAACTAAAATACAGTGAAATGAGTTGGAAATTCATTTTCAAGATCAGAAGTACTGCTGTAAGCTGTAATTTTGCAAGGGCATCCATCTGTCCACCTGGCATTCTGGGTAAAAGACTGCTGATTAGTCAGAGGCCACAGAAGGTTCCAGCGTTCTCTCCCACATCTCAGGATGATTCTACCTTTCTCTCCCCCAGTATAACCCACTTGGCTCCATTAGCCAAAGGTATAGCCAGAGCTTCCTTGGCTTCCTTTTGATGTCTGTTCGTCCATAGCTCTGGCAATAAGCGCTAGCTTGGGGCTTAGCTCCCATTCCCATTCCATCTCGTAGATTTTGCTATGTGCTGCTTGCTCAGCCTACAGTTCCAATCAGCATAAACACTTCATCACAGCTGACATGTTGATACGGTAAATGAATGTGTGATACTCAAGGAGGTCACTGAGAAGTTAATTAAAGGGATTATAAGGGATACTTCAACAAGAAAATCTTTGACAGGTACGGAGTACATGGCAAATGAGGCCCAAGTAGGCTGTGGTTCTTCAGTAGCATACTCCATTAATGATATGACAGTTGAGTTCTAAACAGTTAAAAGGGAAATCATATTTTCAAGTCATCCCATCTTCTGAGCAGGCACACAATCATAGCAAATGTTGAGGTAAAGGGAACTGAGCTGAAATGAATCAGTGTTGCCATATTTCTTTTCTATATTATCGTTAAGAAAACATCTGTTGTTAAATGACTTATGGTTTACAAGGGTCTCATTTTGTTCTCATCCCAAGGCTGAGCCACTGGACCAATTTGAATCAAGTTTGGTAAAGAAGAATATCTGAAGAATTGTGCTCAGTGGTAGATGTTATGTTTTTAGGAATAATCTGGATAATCTGAAAAATATTCAGAGGATCTCAAATAAAATAACTGCCATTTAGTCTGGAGAAGAAAAGAATTCAGGAAAATAATCTTAATAATAAAGATAATTAAAACATATGTACCAGGTTTCCTGTGTAATCTATTTTGCCTTTTTTTGTATTCCCAGGACTCAGTGTGGTGCTTGGCGCCTAGTAGGTACATGATAAATACTAACTGGTCTTCAAGCCTTTAAAGGGCTGTCATGCAGAAAGGGATTAGATGCTTGTGTTGAGAAGACAGGCCAGGGGATAATGGATAGAAGTAGAAAAGAAGGAAATTTTGTCTTGCTATAAACAAAAAATTCCTACTAGCTACAGATTTACAAGTACTATTTTAAAGTTAGAGCAAACTATCACTGTTTTTCCTTTTCTTTCTGAAAGAAGACTCGGAGGTCTCTTTCAACTAAAATTCTTTGTTTATGATGATCATTTTTGTGGATATGATCTTTCATTATCAATCTTCTTTTCTCATTTATTGTCCATATACTGACCCCAAGACCTGGGCTTCCCTAAAGTTGTATTCTTCTTTCTCTATCCTCTCTCCCTTATTGATCTCTTTATCTCCCATGGATTTAATTATCATCTCTTCACAACTAATTGCCAAATTTATATATTTAGCTCTACTTTCTCTCCTCACCACAAAATCTGCATCACAGCTGGTTTCCATAACATTTTCACCTGGATACTTCCTCAAAATAAAATAATGCAACTGTCTAAAATGGAATGCCTAGTTTCTCTCCTTAAACCCCTTCCTCCTAAACTTTTCTTTTTCTTTTGAAACAGAATAATTTCCCCAGTTACCTATATTGATAAGATTGGACTTATGGTTAACTTTTCTTTCTTTACTCAGCACCTGCAAACCATGGGTCAAGTTATTGATTCTGCTTCTTAACATTCCTACCTAAGCCTCTCCTCTTTGCTGAGCCCTCATTACTGGTCATTTAATGACTACAATAGCCTCCTAATTGGTTTCTCAGCTTCTAGTCTCTCCTTTCTCACCTTGGGGTGTATGGGGCGTGAAGTGAGGATTAGCACCTTTGGTGTGAGGACTTGCTGAGCCTTTTCCAGGGCTACTTATTTACCTTTGGCATCTGTCACCCAACTTTCACTCGTGGCCCCAAGAAATGGTAGTGTGTACAGAAGCCACATGCTGGTAAAACCATTTCCACAGAATGACTAAACCAGATTGAGGGCAATTTATTGGTCTTGAACCTATTAGTGACTTAGTGGAATGTCACATACCCCAAGTATGTGTAGACTTCCCCCAGTGGAATGGGTGCATGAGAACAATTTGTTCCAACAGTCATGAAAGTGACTGATGCAGGCACTGTGGAACACCTAGAGCCTGAGCAGATATTGAAGACACCAAGATCATCTACTCCATACTGGGTGATGCCCAGTTGTTCTGGACTTTGATGACTCTGGAAGAAAGAGTGAGGCTGGTGACTTTGTGTATCTCTATCTCCCTTAATCCAGTTCATATATCTATATCTATATTGATATCTATACTTATATCTATATCTATATCTATATCATCACCCGTGGTGTCATTGATCCTTTTCAAAACAAAGGACAGACAATAATTACCTCTCATGTACCTATTAGAATAGCCTCCTTATTGGTCTCAGCTTTTAGTCTCTCCTTTCTCCGATTCATCAACCATACAGCTGCCAAAATAATCTTCCTAATGTACAGGACTCATTGTGTCACTTAGATCTCCAAAGCATTCTCCAAAACCATTTATAGTTATCTACTGACTCTAGAACAAAATACAAACTCCTTAAACTGGAGGAAGGGGTTTTAGGGAGAGAAACTAGGCATTGTATTTTAGACATGTTGCATTATTTTATTTCAAGGAAGTATCCAGGTGCAAAGCTCTCCATAATTTGACTTTAATACACATTTGCACTCTAATTTCTTATCATTCTTATTCACATATCTTATATTCCAGTTCAGCTGTTTTATTATTCTCTAAACTCAACCTTTTATTTGCTGCCTCTGAACTTTAACACAAACCAACCCCATGTCTTGAACATACTCTTTCCCTAGCTCTGCCTCCCAAAATCCAAATCTTCCTTCTTCATATATATCTTTTTGTTATGACATTTTTATTTTTATATATAGCAATATATAACATGTCAATAATATAAATATATAATACATTATAATAAAAATGCTTAACCAAGAGAAACAAATTCCCACATTACCTACGTCCAAAAATCTGTCTCATTCTCTTTTTCTTTTTTCCTTCCATACCTCCCCTCTTCCCAAGAAGATAGATAATATAATATATATTGTAGATGTATTATCATATAATATTTTTTCTTTTTTGTCATGTTGTAAAACAGGATACATATTTCTTGTGTTAGATTAAAATTCATGGAAGAAAGTATATGGAGAATGCTATGTTTTAATCTGCATTTGAACTCTGTTCCTTCTATGGTGGCAGATAGGTTTTTCACATACATTTTCTTCCAGGAAATCTTCTCTGACCCAACTTTCTTTAAATTGTATTTTATCTAGCTGTGTACAAGTCATGCGACTCAAGTAGAAAGTAAGTTCCTCGAAGGCAAGAATAATTTCATTCTTGTCTTTGTATGTTCAGTGCTTAGCTGAGTGCCTTGCCATATACATAACAGGTGTCTAATAAATGATTTTTAATAGAATTGAGTTATTAGATCTTTCAAAAAATTGAGCAGGCTCTTTTTCAGTATGTAGGTGCTTATCTCTTACTTGAAGGAGGATGGGATATTGAGTTGAGAACAACAAACAGTCCTATTTAATTGAAATTAGGCAAAGGTTAGATGCCCATTTGTGGAGGATGGTGCAGATTGGATTTTCATTCAGGTATAGGTTGATCTAAGGGGGTACCTGAGATCTTTTCCTAAACTGTTAGTATATTATTTTTAACATTAGCTCACCTCCATATCTTAAATGCAAATATTTTCAGGAATTGAACTGTGAAAAAATGAAGTGAATGATTATATGGCTAACATTCTCACAATAATTTCTCTAGATTTAACTAGATAGGTTTCTCAGATAATTCCTTGTTCTATCACTAAGCATATTTTGATGCATTTCCCATTCAGAGGACCTCAGCGTATTTGTACTCTGCATGCATGGCCTCTGGACACCAGATTACTTTCATTCCAATGTGAAGTATTAGAGGAGGAATTTCTATATTCATATTAGTATATAATTATTTTAATATCTTACATATGACCTTCAATTTTATACATTTATCCACAATTCAAATATATTTCCTTTATGTCTTACTTTTAAGTATAAATTTACAATCAATTTTGTCTTTATACTTCTATTGCCAGCACTTACAAAGTCATAAATCATGTGGACAAATGACTAATTCATGTTGGCTCTTTTTGGTATGCCATATGATATATCACTAGTTCTGAGGACAACCAGTTGTTGTTATTATAATAATTATTGTAGTAATTATTATCATTATTACTACTACTACTTTAGGAAAATAAAAACTTAGGCATTGTGATACTATTATAAACAAAAAGGGGTCCTAAGGAGATATAGATATACAGTGATATGAATGTATCTATCTGTATTATTCCTAGATGATGGAAGAACACCAACTCTGATAACCCTTGATAGTTCTATAATTTCCCCTTTCCTCTAACAGTTGCTCAGGGAGAACCCCTGAGAGATTAGATGGATGGGTAACCTTTTCAGGTCTAACCGGGGGTTGGATAAATTTATATAGGGCTTTGATTTGCCTTGGATTATGTTTGGTATCTGACTGCGTTGACTCCCTCTCCAAGCGTCATGATACAAAGACCACTCAGGAAGGTATTTGTTAAATTCTCTTTATCCATAATCAGGGAAAGGGTAAACAAGACAAGGAATGGGGATTGGAGGCCCTATCAATCCATTATCTATAACTAGTTGACAATCAGGACTAGAGGCTATTGATCAAGTGGAAGCTGGAGCTTTATTCTCTCCATTACCTCTGGCCCAGCCTGGCCACAGCCAAGCCAGAGAATAGGGAATGCTATTGATGCAGCTGTGTTGGTGATCTTATTCTCTCAGCTTTCTCACTACCAGTGTTTGGTGATGCACTAGCTCTCACAGTCTTACAGGAAAGATTCAGATCTATTCCTACTCTCTTCTTCATAGACCTCCCTGCCTCCCTTCACCACCCACTCAGGGATTTCCCAGTCCAGAGACTCCTGATCACAGACCTCCAGAGCCCAGAGAAATCTTGAGAGAGCCCTCCTCCAAGTGGCTGTCAGGGGTATTTATACTGTCAGGCCAACTGATGTTTGCCCCTGGCTCACGGCACCTGGGAACATTCTGTGTCTTCCAACTGCCTTCCCTGTCATTCAAGGTGGCATCCATCACTTCCCAGATTATGAATATAACAATACACACACCACACGTACAAATATACATTTATATATGTATGTGTACATAAATATGTGTGTGCTTATATATGCCCAGAATGGAATATCATCACTCAAAGGCAACAAAATAAGTCTCCTATTTCCAGAACATGACTGCTATTTTTTAAGTAATATATCTTCATCACCTTTCGATACAAGAACACAAGGTTTTTCTTTTCTTTATCATTACTGTAAATGCTTATCACCATAATAATTTTCCAAATGAGCCCAGAATAAACCAGCTCCCTATGGAATTTGTAGTCAAATACTGGGAATAAACATTTCCTATTGAGCATAGATCAGTTAAGAAACAGGTGAAGGTAACAGCAGCAAGATGTAAATTATAGGCAAGACTCTGATCTCCAAAATTATCCCTTGATTTTTTGCATACTTATCATGCATAGAATATATTAGGAGATGAATCACCACCACATGATTTTAAAAAATAAACTGTGATTCATAAAATCTTGGCTTTGTCATCTACAATATCAATAGGAATGGAACCAAAGCTCCTCCGTATATAGAAAAAGGTTGGAGGAAGGATGTGAACAGTCTATAACAATAGAAGCAATGAAGATGGTTTCAGGAAGCCTCAGAAAAGGACCAGTACTAATATATTCTACCTTCACACATCTCTGCAAACTCTCTCTTCCTGCACAAAATTTTTAAATTTTTTTCCTTTTTAATCACAAGATTACTATCCTGATTTGGTCTCTAGGCTTTAAGTGCCTTTTGCCTTATTTCAATAGTATTGTATTGATCTCCTTGTAAAGCTTTCCCCCTTTCTGATCCACCCTCCACACAGATTCTAAGTTGATATTCATAAAGTATACATCTGTCCTTAACACTTTCCTTCTCAAGGATATTCAGTGACTCTCTATTGCTTCTTGACTAAAATATAGATTCCTCTGGTTAGCATTGAAATCTCTTCACAATCTGGATCCTCTTTAACGTTAGGATTATTACACAGTACTCCCCTTGATGTTCTATATACTTCACCAAACCGAACTACTTTCTGTTCTTTATTCATTTTTCCTATACCCTACCTCCATACTTTTCTATAAATTGCACCCTTACCCCATGCCAGGAAAGCACTCCCACATGACCACTCCATCTTTGATTCTCTAGCTTCTTTCAAAGCTCAGTTCAAGTGATATTTTTGATGCAAAGTCTTTCCTAAATCTCCAAGTTGTTAGTATATAACCCCTCCTGAAATTACTTTATGTATATATTTATTGATGTATATATTACTTATACTATATATATACATATATATGTATGTATGTTGATATATACAATCATTTAAGTGTTTACAATAAGCCAGACACTAAACTAGATAATAATATACAAAATTCCTATTCTCCAGGATCTTGTAGCCCGTTAAAGGAGATGACATGTAGCTCCCCATCTCATTTCTGTATAACCTTCCATCAGCTTCCATATGTTTAACTATTATATCTATGTGAATGACTCTCCAATGTATATATTCAGTCCTAGTTTCCTCGCCAAACTCAAGACTCAGATCACTAGTTGCCTGTATTGCACATTTCAAATGAGATGTCCTAGAGATTTATTAAATTCAACATGTCTAAAACATTGTTTTTTTCCATAACCCACATTCCTTCTATACCTATCAAAAGTATATTCACCCTTTAAGCAACTCAGCATTATTCTGAACTGTTTATTTCACTCTCTATATACAATTAGTTGTCAAATACAGCCATTAATATTTTCACATCTCACAACTTCTTTCCACTCATATAACTATCAACATAATTCAAACCTTCATCAGTTCTCACATAGATTATTACAATACCCTTCTAATTGCTCTCCTTGCCTCAAATTTCTTCATTCTGCAATTCATTCTATACATTGTTACAGAATAAATTTCCTTATTACAGATCTGAATGTCAGCCCCCTAATTAACCAATTCCAGGGGCTTCCTGTTACCTTCTAGAATAAAATATAACCTTATATGTTTAACTTTTATAACCTTTCACAACTTGACTGGATTGCTTTCCATTTCCCATCTGGCTACTTTCCTGGGCTGTATGATCTCTAGAAACTCATCATTCCTCAAGATGAAATCAACTCTGAAACTCCAACTTCCTGAATACTCAATGCCTGTGGGCCTCCTCCCTTGCTTAGGTTGAAAAGGAATTCCTTCTAGATCCTTAGTTTCATTAGGACACTCTGGGAAATCATTTCATCACTTCATACCTGGCTCCTTTCTTGGACATTATCACTTCACAAAATGGAATTTCCTTACTTTCTTTTGGCATTAGTGGCCTCCCTCTCATACTAATTAATTTTTAATAATATTTAAGTAGAATTTTACTATCTATCTATCTATCTATCTATCTATCTATCTATCTATCTATCTTTCTATCTATCTAATCTATCAATTTACCTATGTATCTTTTTGTCTGTCTATCTAAAACCAATGTAGGCTATATACATTCTTATTTTGTATTGATTGACTGATTGATTCACCTTAGAGTTAATTTAGTCCAAGTTTCCTATTTTTTAAATACAAAAGTAAGGGTCACATAGAGGAAGGTCACACAAGTAATAACTGGCATAAATGGGATTTGAATTTTGTTTATGTACAACTCTAAGACTAGTTTCCATTGCATTGTGAAGAATAAGTAAATATAATACTTCATATTTAGTTAGAATGTTGATTATATATTATTGCATATTAGAAATGGATAACAGGTTATATGATGTTATAGCTGAAAGGAACCTTGAGTAACATCTAATCTAGTTCACATCATGGGTGGAAATTCCCAAACAGCTTGTTTCAGATTGATATAAAGGAGTTGGGGTATTTACTAACAATTACTATAGAGATGTCCAAATGTGGAATGAACTGATTTAAGAATTAGTAGTTTACTCTTCATTAAAATTCTTTAAGCAAAAGCTGGATGGCTTTTTTTGAGTATATTCTAGAGAATATTTATATTTAGATGCAGACAGCTCCCTGTGCTAACAATTCACCAATGCTTTTGGTGTTAGGAAACATTAGAACAAAAGAGGCCTTAACACAAGATATCCCCTGCAATAACAGGGTCAGAACTCTGATCCCCTTCCCTCAGAATTAAAATAATATTTTTGCTGGGCAACTGAGTCACTAAAACAATTTCATTCATTTTGTGGAGAGTGGGAAGGAAGAAGAAAAGAAGAGGCTAGAAAAAGGAGAGAAACAGAAGGAGAAAAGAAGAGAGAGAGGAAGAGGTAGAGGGACAGGGAGACAGAAAGACCTAGCAATGAACTCTGGCCAGTGTCAGTCACTTAGTTTTAAGGAAAGAATGAGAATCTTCATATAGAGTGTCTATTTACAATATGGGCTTATATGATCTGACAGTCACACATTCACAAATTGAATTAATAAATCATTCACAGTCCTGGCTGGAATAGTTAATATACTTTTTGTGCCCCAGCAGAGAGGAAAATGGTCCTGATTTCCTTAGCTTTATGACATATTAAGCCTAAATAGAATTAACGATTGGGCTTTTGAACCATATTTACTGTGGTGAGCTCCTCCTGAAGGCAGGATGAGCTTTAGAAATACACAGGAGATTTTCTTGTCTTATAAAACATATGGCCTTTTAATGGTTTGTAAATCTTTTCCTCACCGTTAAGTCGTGGTTGTATTATTTGTTGACACAACCTATATGTGTGTGAAAGAAAGGTTAAGGAATGGAAAAGAGAAGAAGCCAGAGATTTTGTGTGACAAGTCAGCTATTAAAGAAAAGGTGTATGCATTTTATTACCTATGTTGAAGTTATATACTGTAATAATAATTGACATCACTTTAATGCCTCTAACCTCAGAGGATTTTGTAAAACCTACAAAAAGGTTTTGATTTGCTCACTCCTAAAGTGACTAGCTAGTGGTTTTTAGGCAGTAGCTGTTGGAATAGTGTTCTATCAGTCACCAGGTGGAAGCCTGGATTAATTATCTTAAGTGTAAATTGGCTAACTTGGCATTTTACTGGATATTTACCTATTTATTTTTATTTTTAAAAAGATTTAACTAATTGAAGACTTTTTACTTTTCCCCCTTACAGTCATTTTGTGATATACTCCCTCTCATGAACACACAGACACACATAAGCACACACACTATAGAATCCTTCTTCATGATGAAAAGAAGTTAAAAATAGGCACATATGCTTCATTTAATTTCTGAATAGCAGCATGGTGGTGAAATCAAAAGCGTAGTTCAGAGGAGAATCAGATATGGCACCCAGGTTGTCTCCAAAATGGAGGTGCCAGAAAGAACTCCTCTGTGAGAGAAGGGTTCCAGCATGATGGAGGGATATGGCAGGGTGAGAAGACTGTAGGTGCTGAAGGAAGATTATTGAATGAAATAAGAAAAATCATTTCATGGGACACTTGGCCATCTATCTTTGTTGTCCTCGCAATTTATAGAAGCACTCAGAGCACTGTGAAGATAATTGTAGCTAATATGAAATTCTCTCAAGTATTTGATAAGATTCTCTAAACTGTCTATAAATCCCTGGCTTTGTTGTAACTTTAATTCAGAGGTGGGTGTAGAAAAGTACAAAGAAAATGCTTTTTAGAAAATAAGATTCATGATATAAAAAATAGAAGAAGCCAAAGGTCTGTAGACTACTCTGGTGCCTCGTGCATATTTATAATGAAAATCTTTTTCAAGGAGACGCTCAAAAATATTTAATATAGCAAACACCTAATAACATTATGTAAAAAATGAAACTGATGTTCTTAGGAGACAGTCAGTAAAGAAACAAGCATTTATTAAAAGTCCTTACTATGTGGCAGGCATTGTACTACGGGTTGGAGATACAAAGAAAGACAAAAATAGTTCCTGCCTTAAAGGAGTTCTTCACGTAGAAAATGTAGAATTCTACATTCATGTAGAATGTAGAAAAAAAACACAAATAAATAGGTGCAGACAAGATAGATACAGACTGGATAGAAAGCAACTTTAGAGGAGGTGAGTCTAGAAGCTGGGAGGACTAAGACAGGTTTTATCTTTTTTTAAATCCTAACCTTCCATCTTAGAATATACTGTGTATTGATTCCAAGTCAGAAGAGCAATAAGAGGTCAAGTGACCTGTCCAGAATCATTCTGCTAGGAAGTGTCTGAGGCCAGATTTGAACCAAGGACTGGTTTTCAATCCACTGAACCACGTAGCTGCTCCCAGGATAGGCCTTTTATACAAGAAAGGATTTGAACTGAGTCTTGAAGAAAGCCAGGGATTTTCAAAAGCACAGATGTGAAGGGAGAATATTTTAGGCATGGGGGACAACTAGTACAAAAGAGTGGGGTTGGGAATCATCCTGTCATGTGTGAGGAAAAGAAGATGGGTTAGGGTTGCTTGATCATAGAACCTGAAGCAGAAAGAAAAGTGTAAGAAGACTGCTGGTGGTACCAACATAGAAGACATTTCGGAATCTATTGTATGGTTAAACCATTAGCTGGTTAGAAGAAAAAGAGAAACAATTATTTAATTAGGAAAAAAGATAAGGAAGAAAAAATACTACAGAGAAAACAATGAATTGTTTATATAAGTTGTCAGTTATGAAACAGATGAAGGAACAGAGCTAAAGACATTGACTCATCTTTATTTAAGAAATGTAGCCTAATGTGACCCTAAGTGGCCTGTTTTACCTTCAGTTTCCATATGTGTAAAATGGGGTAATAAAGGCACCAATGCTGGAGGTGATTTTTTTTTCTGAGAATTAAATGAAACAATAATGTAAATATTATTATTTACTGAATATATATAAAGTTTATTACCACGAGGAAACCAAAAGACCTTAGAAACCAAATGCTTTTAATCACTTTGCTTAGGGGATAAAAGTGGTGTCGTGGGCAATATTGGTTTAGAATAAAAGTGAATTTGCAAAAAGGGACATTGGAGAAGAAGGTATTAGCAACATTATTTCAATATTCTAACATATCTGTGATCTGATTAATATGGAAATTTCCCCTAATAATCCAAATTTAAAGCAACCAATAGCTTCCCATCCCATTTGATTCTTATTTATATCCTCTCAGAAGTTTGCCATCAGGTAAAACACCATCAGATATACTAGAAATCTTTGGCATAGCCTCTGAGTATCACATGGATTCCCATGGCTCATATGAATTTTTCGTGTTGTTCCACATTTTCACCACATATTGTTCATTTGAGATTTATGTGGTAGATGCACAATGAACTGAACATCAAAAGAATAAATAGATTATAGGTGCAGAGTTATAGGACTTTAAGGGATCTTAGATGCTGTTAATCCAAATTCCTTATCTTAAAGGTGACAAAATTGTGACTTTCCTGAGGTGTAAAAGGTAAAGTGACTTTCCTAAAGTGTAAAAGTTTTATCAGAGTCAGCATCTTTGACTTGAAACCTGCACTCTTTCTACTGTGCCATATTTCCTTTAAAAATCAATTAATTATATTTGAATAATTTTTCTGTATTTACAAAGACCTAAGTAGCATGGTAGTGGGAAAAATTCATCTCTTTAATAGCAATATTTTGCACAGATGCAAATTCATGTAACAATACAATCTTAGTAGAAGTCACAATGTTAGTGACCGAAGGCATGTTGCAGAGGCATCTTTTACCCCCAGTAACTTGTCTGCAAGAAATATCATCAAGTATGAAGGATTTTTAGATTTTTTCCTATATAGAGGAAATTGAATAGGATGAGAAGGTATGGAGGATTACCATTGTAATGCAATGATTTAATCTTTCATTACACCATCCACACTGGTGGAGGGAAGTCACATACGTACTAAAGAGATCGCTGACCTATATAAGTGGTTAAACATTGTAGGTACAAGCATAACTCATGTATATTTTAATTTCATTAAATTATTTCTGTGATTCATATATTTTGTTTTATTGCTAATTATTATCACCATATTTAACATTTTAAACCTCCTTCAGGATTCTAGGGACCTTTATGGAAAATAGAAAAAAGCATAATCTATACTTGCCCTCAAAGGATATATATATATAGGAAAGAAACAATGACCTATATCTTGGGACCTGGTTCTTAAATAATTCCTGATGTTTTCTAATCACTGAAGCATTATGAGGTAGAGGATAGCAAGAGCAATTAGACACTTTTAAAGGAGGAAATAAACAGATAAATCAGGTTTTCTCCCTTATTGCTAAAGCAGTTAATTATTGAAATGTTAAGTGTATTATACCTAATGAATAATTAAATCACAATTTAAATGAAATATCCTTTAGGATTCTAAAGTCAGAAAATAACACGCTAATTCCACTACCATGACACCAGGCCATATCATTTCCCCAACCCCGACCCCCACCCTCTTAAGATAAGTACTCTCCTCAGGAAAATGCCATTTTTGTGATCAGAATATATATTTAGCCTCGTCATGAAAGCTCGGAATCATAGGCCCAGAAGGAGTTAGAAAGGTGATTTCATCCATTCCCCTGCCTTTAGGCAGAACTACATTTATTTTTAATGACTTTCTGAGAAAGAGAGTAACTTGTGCTGATCTATTTTTTAAATGTTTTCCTTTTAAAGAAATACACATTAGTTTCAACAAAGAAAAGGAGAGATGGTTCCTCTTGTGCCTTGGATGCCAGAGCTGGTTACTGATCTTAAAGAAGATGAATTAGAATGTCTTAAATATTAGTTGGGATCAACTGCAGGTCTGCAAAACAAAACTTCCTCCCAACTTAATTCCTTTCTTCTCCTTTCATCTTAATCTCTACCACAATAACCTTCAGAAAATTTTAGAAGTGGGGGTATGTGTGTGTGGGATGGGGAATATTACTTAAGTTCTCAAGACAAGTTACTTGAACAAATAGGTGATCTCCTCTTTCCTGACTCCACAGATGTATATGGCTAAGTACATTTCATAGCTTTTCTTTGATCAGCATCCTGGAATCAAAAGTACATATACTTAGAAATGTAAGGAATGGACAGTTGTTCTTGGGGAAGATCTCTGACTCTCAGTGGCAAACACTGGTTTAAAGTGGTCTACTTTGGACAATTGAATCCTTAGCATATTTTACTTGATGGGGGGAAGAAGGAAAGATTATAATTTTGGGAGTGGGATAAAAGGATATATTTTAAATATGTGCTTTGTGCGTGTGCATGGGCATGCATTATTATTTGTCTCCTTGCTACATGGCAATACACAGTTATTTAATATACTAGATTAATTGCATTTCATAGCCAGTGGCGCCCAGAGAATGAACTCAGTCTTCGGTAGCTCCTCCAACCTTTAACCAATGCAATGAATGTCTTTGCTCAGTTAATTAATCCCTCAGAGATTTCACTCCAAAGCATTCTTTTGTTGTTCCCGAAAAGCCAAATGGCTGAAATAAACTAGTGACCTGCACAGCTCTTTTGATTCTTTACATATCACTTGAGAGCAATGGTAGAGGCTAAATTAATCTTTGTCCCCTCATCATGAACCAGAAGGTGGAGAAAAACTGCACTTAAAATTCCTAATCAACAGCTGTGATTTAGTCAAATTTCTCTCCCACCTGGATCTTAAATCTATAATTGAGATTCTTTTATGACTCAGGGAGGCTAGGATCCACGGACCAATAACCCCTGTCAGACAGAGGTGGAAGGATAGGGAAATAAGGGGCTGAAGTAAAATTGGGGTGGTGTCAAGGGCTCTGAACCTCTCACTTAGAGCCTTAGTGCTGCCTGAGGAAAAGGAGAAAATCTCAATCAGGATGTGTCATGTAAGGAGAAGGTACATCTGTATTTGTGAGAATGCTTTTCTTCCCTGGCAGGTGACCTTAGTGAAATCACTGGCTAGATTGCCTTTGGGAAATTGCCCAGTTCTCTTAATGGCCCAATGCTTCTCCCTGAAACAAAGGCTTATCTTTTTAAATTCAAAATTTAATTGATATCTTTCATTTTAAACATCACGTGTATCTCTCAAAGAAGCCCCAATCATTTTCCCTCCCATAAAACCATCCCCAATAACAAATAAAAATTTAAAAAAGTAACTCAGGAAAAAAGCCAACATACTGAAAAAAATCTGACATTGCATGTGGTGGTGTTCCACATTCACAGACCTTCACCTCTCTAAAGAAAGTGGGGGAAGGGGCTAAATTCATTTTCACACCTCTTCTTCTCTGCCAAACTCAGTCATTATAATTTCACAGCATTCAACAATGGTTGATTTGTTGGCATTTCCTATGCTATCTACTTTGTAGTGGTCATTGTTTATACATATATTTTCATTTCTTCTGGCTCCATTCTATAATAGTTTATTATTATACATATCCTTGTTCATCATATTCATTTTTTATCAGCATAACAATATTACCACTTGCCTGTTTAGCTATCATCTGTCATATATACCATGTTTAGATCATGTACCACTCTCTGTTCAGCTAATCCCCAATTAGTGTGTAAGTTTTATGTCCTTTGCTATTCTGAAAAGCTGACTTATTTTCAACAATACACTTTTCATAATGCTACATACCTGTCTTATGAATTATATAATACTTATATATTCAAAGAATTACAGTTGAGTATCCAGAGAGCAACAGTCAGAAATGGTGAGTGTCGATAGACTGTAATACTCTAGCAATCTAGAATTGCCTGATAAAAGTGGCATTATGTTGCCAGAGGAGTGTATGGACATAAAATAACATGGGAACATTATGTGGTGAGAGTAATTTCCATAACATATCAAGAAAACTCAGGGGGAAGTTAGGCGGCTCAGTGGATAGAGAGTCAGGTCTGGGGAAGGGAAGTCCTGTATTCAAATTTGGCCTCAGACACCTCCAAGCTGTGTGACCCTGCACAAGTTGAACCCAATTGCCTAGCCCTTAAGGCGCTTTTACCTTGAAATCTATATCAAGCAAAGTATCAATTCTAAGACAGAAGGTAAGGGTTAAAAAATGGAGGAATAGTTCTGACATTTCAGGTTCATCTCCTTTGGAGAATTGTGAGAAGACATAAAAAGAATCAAGTGAGTTGTGAGAGCATGGATTAGTTTTCAATCAGCATCACTGAAGAGGAAACCTCTAGATTCCTCACTCTCACTACCTTTTTATTAGTAATTTGTTGCTACAGAAGAACAGAGGGCTAGCTTCACAATTACAACAGTATTATAAGTAAAACTTGATCTGGAGGCTTATTACCAGATTTATAATCATTTATTAGTAAAGAGAGAGATTGGGAGAGGGAGGAGATGAAGGGAGAGAGGGAGAGGGAGAAGAAGAGAAAGAGGAAGAGAGAGAGAGAGAGAGAGAGAGAGAGAGAGAGAGAGAGAGAGAGAGAGAGAGAGAGAGAGAGAGAAAGAGACAGCTTAGCCTTTTTAATTTAAAGTAAGATAAGGTCCAGGATTCCAGCCTGGAGTGGTCTCCTCCAGGCTGCAGTTTGCCAGTGATGGCCAAATCAGATAAGCCAGTGCCTGGATGACTCAGAGAGAGATGGGTAAGAAAATCAAGAGTTGAAGTAAAAAGGTGACTCTTCTTCTGGAGCTTGCTTTTTAAGGAGAACACAGTCCTCCCTTGATGGCCACATTGAGCTGGCTCTGCCACTGCCATTCTGGACACCCATGCTGAATACACAAGGAAATAAATAGTGAATAGGCTCTTGAGATGGTAGTGATTTAAGATCTCACTCAAAGAGAGAGGTACGGATCTCATCCAAAGAGAATTTCCCTGAAAATTCTAGGGAAGTATGCTGGTGATGAGGGACATATTGAAATGCTCCTTTATTTACATGCCTGCACTTTCCCAGAGTGTTTTTTCTCTTTGTATTGATCTCTTCTCAGAAAAGAGTCTGGAACCACATCTCTCTGTCTTTTCATCTCTCCTTCCAATTCCCATTCTCTCTGTTTCTCTCTGTCTCTGTCTCTCCCTGTCTCTCTCTGTCTCTCTCTCTGCAACCCTGTCTATCTTTCTTTCTCTGTCTTTTTTTTCCCTTTCAGCAGGAATCCAAAAGAATATTTCTCTTTCCTAAAGCTCTTGTAGCAACTCCACCCCTCACACAGGCACATAACATTGAGTCATCATTTTCTTCACCAATTAGGAGAATCTTCTGAAAAAGCTCCAGGCTTGAAACCTGGGTTACATCTGTTTAACATATCTCCATGTGCCATCTGCTTAATTAGGGTGGGGAGATTTGTCCCCTGAAGGGCAAGATTGGCACAAAATATCAAATATCTAAAAGTTAATATATGAAGTGGGTATGTTCCTGAAAATATTGACCATAAACATATTCCATTATTCTCATATATTTGCTTTTCATATATTTACCTTATAACTCTGCCACAGCAGCATGTTATAATAAAGGGAACCATGACCTAGTGGAAAGAGAAATGAATTTTGTTATTAAATTTAAATTGAGAGACCTGGGAAAAGGGGTGGAGTTACCAAACTTTTACTCCATTTAAACTTCATAGTGTTTTATTTCTTTAGAGTTTCCATTTCTATATACTGCAGTATAGTGGGAAAAGATAGTTAACACTTCTTGCTTCTACTTCTTTTCTGTTCTTTAACCTCTTAACTTCTTTTATTTTTACCTTATCCCTAACATCAACCATGATCTCCCTTACATGTCAACTTTGATGACCTCTTCTTAGTCCTCATCTACATAGACATCTTTGTAGTATTTGAAACTTTTTACCATCTCCTAAATTGTCTCTTTTTTTCCTTCTGTGACTCTGCTATCTGTTAGTTGCCTCATATTCTTTTCAGTTCTTTTGGCCTCTTTCAATTGTTCAAGTGCCTTCCTATACTCACAAAATCTTAGTGGTTCTTGAGGTTCTGTCATGTGCTCTCTTTTTAACTACTTAAATAGTTTCAATTTATGTCTTCATGTGGATGACTTGTGTTATTGTCAGAATTATAAAGCTTAGGTTTCAATCTTGGCTCCAGCAGTTACTATCTGTGTCACCATTAGCAAGTCATCTTTCCTCCCTAAGCCCCAGTTTCCTCATCTGTAAATGGGTATAATTGTATTACTTTCATGTGAATTGTTATTATTGATCACAAATTCCTTAATGACAAGGACTGTGTTTTTCTTTAAACCTCATATATCTTACAATATCAATTACAATGCTTTCTATATAGTAGTAGGTATTTAATGTTTTTCCTGAATCATAGTCCTGAATCTCCAACTGCCCACTGGATATGGTCACTCAAATGCTGCCTATATCTAACATGTCCCAAAGAGAAATTATCTTTTCCATTAACATTATTTCTTCTCATTTTGAAGAGAAACTTCCATATTTCTTTAGATACTACCACTCCGCCCTGCCCAATTTCTGAGATTAGATTCTGTCATTCCCAACTCTGCTTTTTTGTTGAGTATCCACTTCCATTCTGTTAGCAAATTATGTCAATCTTATTTCCTCATAATTCCTCTTCATTCTAATTGCTGTCACCATAGCATTCCATCACCCCTCACCTTCTTACCTTCAGTGTCCCCCACTTCTAAGCCAAACTTTGTAGTTGCTAAGATAATCACAGTATCCAAATTTTTAGATTGCAAAGCAGCCCTAGACATCATCCAATCTAATTCTTTCATTGTTATTGCTCATCCTTCATTTTGAAGAATACCTGGGAGATCACAGAGTGATGTCTTGACTTACAAGTGATTTGAATTTAAGTGAGGCAGCCCCAAACAAAATCATCAGCCTCTCTTTTTTCCAGAGCCATTGAAGTCCAGTAGCAAGATGTGAGCCAGGATGACTGGCAATGGCCTTGGATGCAGTAGATGTCTTGGGCATCTTTGATGTCCTACCAACCTGTAAGCACTCCGCAACAACTGCCTTTTGAACAAATTGTTTTTATTCACTCATTCCTCAGTGGGGGTTGGGGAATGGGGTCTTCACATATTTAGGGCAGGCATCCCCTAAGTCACTGAAGGGTTTGAGGCCAAGGTCAGGTACCCTTAACCTGATTTAGCCTGTCAAACAATATGGTTTTGCTGTGGTGCCTTCAGTGTGCTTGCTAAAGCTTGTTAGAGCCTCCAGTGAGAGTTGGGCAAAAGTGAAATCCCTGAAAAGAACTTTTCAAGCTCTTATACCAGGGGTGCTAGTCCTTCCTGAATACCCCATAACAACTCCTTCCATTATTATATGAATGAGGAAACCCAGAAGTCATTGGCCTGCCCAGTTTCATATAGGGATTAATTTAATTAGGGAATATTAGAGCAAACATTTAAACTCAGATCCTCTGACTCTAAATCTACTGGTCTTTCTACTACAATACTGTCCTCTAAATATATAAGATATCATGTCATGCAATTACTTAAAACATTTTAATTCTTCCTTTGATCCAAAGGGTAAAAATACAAACTTTTTAACCTCACAGAGAAGGCCTTCACTTCTTTGTTTCAACTTTTCCTGTCTGGTATGTTCACACTTTAGATCCTATCACGTACTCTACATTTTAGCCAAACTGCTTGATCAGCTATTCACCAATCTTTCATTCCTCTTATCCACATGATTGCATAGGCTCTCCTGAATGCCTGGAACACCTTTCCTCGGCTCCACTTATTCATATCATTTTCTTTTAAGGTCTGGCATTCATGCACCTCCTCCTTGATCATCCCCAGTGACTGGAAAATAACCTTTACTTCCTCAAACTTTGCAAGAGCACTTTGTCACTATCTCTTCTATGCCTTTATCAGCTTTCATCAGATACAATAGATTTTTTTTCTTTTTTCTTTTTTTTTCTCTCCTCATCGACAAAGGCTCTCAGCCTTTGCGTTATGGACAGCATCTAGATTAAAAGTAGTTCTTTTACTTTCAATCATATTCAGTGAAGCTGTGCTTTTAGGCATATTGAGTGGGAAGGGACAGTGACATTTTATATCTTTCAATCTCAAGAACTGAACACATTAACTTATACATCAGGCCTTTAACAAAATCTTGAATTGAATGGGATTATAATGATTTAGGGATTTTTTAACTTTTACTTTTTATCCTGAGTTTTGTAAACACAAATAAAAAGAGGATTTTTCTATATACAAAATAGAAAAGACATAAAAGAGGATTATATATGAAAGCTACATAAGTAAGAAGAGGATGTTTTCAGAAACAACCACTCTTAAAAACCTTTGACAAAGCTGTAGAGGGGATAGTATCTGAATCCACTTAGGGGGACACATTCTCTAACAAAATTCTAGATCATTTAAATATTTAGGGAGTAGATTTAGTAAGCCACTTCTCTTCTGGGACCCCAGTTTTTTAGCAGTAAAATAAAATATTTAGACTAGATTATACCTAAGGTAGCTTCCAACTTTTTTCTTATAATTGTAGTAACTCATTAAAATGATCAAAATCTTTTTCTATGACCTTTATTTTCAAATGGATCTCTTTATATTTCTCATCATTTATAGAGTCTATTATTATTAACAATGAATAATAAAGAAAGAAAAAATCATTATAATGAAAAAACAATTTATAACCAAGTCTCTTCAAAGAAAAGAAAGGTTATAAATTTTCTCATTTCTCTTTCTGGGCCAAGTTTGACCATCAGGATTATGCAATATTCAGTTCAAAATTTTCCTGTTATATTTATATTTTCTTTTTAGTAATTACACAGCATACAAGTATTTTTCTGTTTTTACTTACTTCACTTTCCTTCAGTTCACGTCTTTCCATTTGTCTCTGGATTCTGTAAAACATTTGTTTCTTTTGTCCCAGGAATATTCTCTTCTGTGTTCATATGCTATAGTAGTTTTAGCCATTCATTATGTGAAAGGAATTTATTTAGTAATGCCTGTTCTTTGCTACTTTGAACAGTTTTGCCCTAAATATTTTGTTGTACATGGAGGCTTTATTTCTCTTTTTGATAGATCTTCAGTATATTCCTGGTAGTTGAACAACTAAATGAAAGCATACTATATTTTTAGGAATTTTTGTGGTATAATTACAAACTACTTTTTAGATTAGGTAGACCTCTTCAGACCTCTATCCATAAATTAACATGTCTGACTGTCCACAACCCCTTTGATGCTATATTTCCACCTTTTACCATTTTTTTTACCAATTTACTGATTATGAGGAGAAACCTCAGCTCTTTTTAATTTGCATTTCTCATATCATTAGTGCTACAAACTGTTTGTTAATGATACTACTTACTTTAGACACCCAAAGAATTCTTCATCATTAAGTGGAATTCAAATATAGATAATTGTGGTCTAGAAGTTTCCCTGGGATTTTCCAGTGTTTTGTGAAAATACTCTAGGGCAGTGATGGGCAAACTTTTTAAAGAGGGGGCCAAAGGAAAGGAAATGCTCATCTATCAGTCTATTTCTAAGGCAACTCTCTCAAAGTTTCATTGTATTGTATCCTACTCATTGTATTCTTCAAATTAGGAATAAAGTCATGCTGTTGGAGAGAACATTTCCTGGGGCCTCATCGGGTCTTGGGGCTGTAGTTTGCCCATCACTGTTCTAGGAGATGAAAGTAAATGCATTCCATTCTAAATCTTTTTATTATATGATGGGACTATACCAGAACCTTCTATATTGCTTAATCTAGTTTTGAATATTGATTATGACAGTTTTGATGTTGGATACCCTCCCTTTCCATGTCTTGGGAAGATGGTATGTTTTTGTCTTTATTATTTTTTTTTATCTCTAGTGTCTGCCACATAAAAAGTAAATATATGTTGGGTAATTAATTGATTGATCAATAGAATATCATATTATACACTAGGGATCTTAGACTAGTTATTCCCTTGACTCAGGTATGGAAAAAAAAGTTGCTGGTAGTTTAGTGACTTGGGGAATTTAAGCTAATGACTGTCTGCATGAATTCTCTGCTCATAATGAATGCACTTTGAGGAGACATTTCATTGCTATGCCATAGGTAACTGTTGCCATATCAAATATATTACAGAAGAAGGGATGGTAGGAAGGACATAAAAGAAATTAGTAGGCCTACTAAGTAGAGAAAAAAATAATGGGAAGAGGCAGAGACATTTTCCAAGGCTTCTCTCTTTAATGTGCCATGGGAGATATTCACAATAGATTTTTATGGAATTGGCTGGTATAATATTTACTCAGAGATTATGGCCCTGGGAGATCTCTGTTATCTATAATATCAAAGAATTCATTTTCCTGCATGGTTCTTTTGTATGTTCTCTCAAAACTTCTCCATTCTATAGAGAGGGTCATTTTGGAGGAAGCAAATATTACATTGCTGTTATTACTTTATCTTGGCCATACAACAGTAGTTTCTCCAGAAATTGTGTAAGTGTTTTCTTGAAACTCAGTCTTATGGCATGGGCTAGATTAAACAAAACAAAACAAAACAAAACAAAAACTCTGCTTTCTGTCTGGGAATCCATACTAAGCATTGTTTCCAAGACAAAAGAATGGTAAGGGCAAAGTAATAGGAGTTAAGGGACTTGCCTAGGGCAATACAGCTAAGAAGTATCTGAGGCAAAATTTGAACCCCAAGCCTCCCATCTCCAGGTCTGGCTCTTTTCACTGAGCTACTTAGCTGCTCCTATGGATTTGATTTTATATGTAAGGAAAAAATACTAGAATGGAGTACAGTACAATCTAAATTAATTGTTAAATTAAATTGTTATTAAATATAAAAATAAAATGTTATTAAATTAAATTGTTAAATTAAAATACACTAAAAATCCCCCCCCCCCACACACACACATATACTTCTGGAGAAAATGACTAGGAAGTCTTGGTCAAGAACCCTTTATGATTTTTCAGGACGATTCTGGAGGAAGTACATCTCCATTGTGGCAAACCAGCCTGTAGTATTTCTAGATTCATTAGTAAGTTTGATAGTACAAATACAATGCCCATTTCATGGATTAGAACACTTTTATAGCAGAAATCACAGAGTTGCACAATTATTTCAAGTACATGAAGTGTCACTACCATTGTTTTTTCTTTTGACTTTTATGATAAAATTTATTTTCCATTTTAATTTAATTCATTTGCTTTGCTGTAGTTTACACAGGATTTTTTTATAGCTACCATACGTTCCCTCAAATTTCCACAACTCCTTGGAAAACCATTAAAATCCATGTGGTGAGTTCTCATATGTGTGTATGCTCTCAGTGATAATCAATTGCCAGTGAAAATCGAAAATCATGCTCATTAAAAAAAAAAGAACTATAAGGCCTTCCACAAAATTAGCTGTAATTCTCTTTTCCAAACAACTTCTCAGATGACGATCCTTCTTTGACAAAATATATTTTACAATAGTACATGGGAAGTAAACATTAGTTTTTATTCTCAGCACTCAGAAGATAAGAATGGAAACTCATTTATAAAGCACTTAATATGTACCAAGGTCCATGAAAAATGCTTGGGGCTATAGATAGAAAAAGAAGACAGTTGCTGTGCTTAAGGAGTTCATAACTTAATTGAGAAAAATAACATAGGTAAAAGAGTTCATTTGAAAATTGGATAAAAAGTTCCAGAGACCCTAATGATGTATCTACATAGCAGATCATGAAGCCAAAGACTTACTACATGCCAGGCACTATACTAAATGCTGGGGTTACAAAAAGAGGCAAAAGACAGTCCTTACTCTCAAGAAGATTACTGTCTAATGAAGGAGAACCACTGCTGACAAATATATACAAAGTAAGCTATCTATATACAAGAATAGGAAATAATTAACTGGGGGAAGGCCCTGGAATTAAGATTTCCTTTAGAAGGAGTGATGTTAGTTGGAACTTAAAAGAAACCAGAGAGGTCAATAGTCAGGATAGAGGAGGGAGAGGTTCCCAGTCATGGGGTACAGCCAGTGAAATTGCCAAGAATTGAGATGAAATGTCTTGTTCATGGAATAGCCTGGAGGCCAGGGTTATTGGATTGAAGAGAACATGCTGAGGAGTAAGGGGTGAGAAGACTGGGGCATAGGATGGGGTCAAGTTATGAAGGGCTTTGAATGTCAAACAGAGTATTTTGTGTTTGATCCTGGAGGCAATATTAAGCCACTGGAGTTTATTGAGTGGATGTGGTGATAAGATTGGACGCATGCTTTAGGAAAATCACTTTAGGGGTTGAAAGGAGGATGGACTGGAGTGGTGAGAGACTTGAGGAAGAAATACACAACATTAGGTTATTGCAACAATTTAGGCCTTCCTTATAAAGGTGATGAGAGCTTTCATTAGAGCAATGGCAATATCAGAGGGAAAAAAGGGAGATATAGGAGACACGCTATAGTGAGAAGAATGTTCAGTTTTTCTGCTTCCTGTGGTTAGAGGACATGATTCAGATGAGATATGCAAAAGGAGACAGAGAAGGAGAGGTCAGATAGGTAAAAAGAAAATAAGGAGAGAGTAGTGACCCATGAATCTAGAGAGAAGAGTACTTTCAAGGAAGAGAGGGGGGTCAAAAATGTCAAAAGCTGCAGAGAGGTCAAGGAGAATAAGGATTGAGAAAAAGCTATTGGATTCAGTAACTAAGAGATCATTAATGACCTTGGAGAAAGTAATTTGGAGCAAATCTATTGTAGAATCTATTGTAGTTGGGTTTTTCAAGGAATTTAGCTATATTGAGCAGAAAAGATATAGACCATAGTTAGCAGAGATGGAATATCAAGTGAGGGATTTTTCAGGTTAAAGGAGATAGGAGTGTGTTTGTAGACAGTAGGAAATGAGCCAGGAGACACAGAGAGATTGAAAATAAATGGAAGAGTAGGGATGACAGACTGGACAGTCTGTTGGAGGAGATGAGATATAATTGGATCACTTGAACAAGAAGAAAGATTAGCATTGTTAAGGAGTAAAGCCATTTCATCATCTGAGACAGGGATGAAGCATGAGAAAATGGCAGAAGACCTATGAGTGATGTTGACCTCATTTGAGGAGATAAGAAAGAGGAAAGAAGAAGCAATTTTTGGAAAATGGCCTTTTTTCTGTAAAATATGAGGCAGGATTCTCAAATGAAAGAAAGGTGGGTAAGAAGAACCAGAGAAAGCTTAAGGAGATATGGAAAGGTTTAGAAGAGCCACTGTGGAGAATGGGATAGCAAGTTAATAAGGAGGCACAATAGGATTTTCCAGTAGCTATGAGGTTATGTTAAATAATTTTATTAGACCCAGATACAATCATTCTATGATGCTCTTCACTTTTGATAATTAGCATGTGTGTGGGAGTGAAGGTGATGAATAGTAGGAATTATTTGAAGCTTGACTGACATAATCAGTTATATAATAAGAAGGATAGGGATGGAAGAGTGGAGCAATGTATAGAGTTGAATTAGTTCACAAAGATGTAGAGATGGGGAGAAGATAAGAGAGTGACTAGTGCAGGAGAGATAGGTTGGGAGAGAATTAAGGTGTCAAGGGGTTGAAGGTCATGGTGCAGATGAAAAATCGGGTTTTATAAGAGAAGGCAAAGAAAATGGTAAAAAGCCAATAGAATATGGATTAAAGAGGAGATTCTAGAATTCTTGAACATAAAAATGATACATTTAAAGGTGATGGAAAGATTAAGTATATGACATCTCTGTAGGTGGCTAACGTAGTAGTATGATTCTCATTGTACATCTGCACTGCCACTATCTGTGCTTGCCTTAGAAATTGTAGCTTTTGAAGAACTCCAAGCTTGCTTGCCTAGGAAGAATAAAATGCCTGATTCTTGATCCTTGGAACTTGTGGTCATTCTTGGTACTAACTACATTCAAGATCTCCTCACAGAGTTGAATTTTAGAGCTTAAAGTGTCAAAAAGATCAATTTTCTATTTTATTCTTGAGGCAGATAGGAGTTAAAATATCTTAAGCAAGGTAGTGATAATAGCAGCTTTTTGTTTTAAGAATATTAATTTTTCCATTATGTGCAAAATGACTTGGAAAGAGAAGGAACTGGAAGCCATTGCCCCAATTAGGGCATTATTTCAGAGGTACTGGTGAGGGTGGTGAGAGCCTGAACTAGGGTGGTAATCATGTATATGAGTAAATTAGAGACATTACAGAGGTAGGACCAACCATCTGGTAACCTGGTCACTGAATGGATATGCAGGGTTGGAAGAAAATTGTGGATGACTACCCCATTATGACTAAGGTTCCTGATGAAAGAATTGACTGAGAACCCTAGCTAGACTGCTTCCTACTCATCATGCTACACCACATTAAATAACCTGAGTCATTCCTACTGGTTACCAATGGGATGAAATCACAATTATTTCCATCTAGTCAGAGATGAGGAATATTATGGAAAGTAAGAATGCATTTTGAATGTTTTTTTTCTTCCCTACACTTTACTAATTACTCCCCAAAATGGTAGTATATATTAGGAAACATTGCTGAAACAAGGCAGATTCTTAATATTTTAATAGAGATCACAGGTCCTCTGTCATATAGGAATCAGAAGTCAAATGATATCAGGACCTCAGGTTTTTTATAACTGTCAATAGGGAATTGTCCTGAGGCTTCATTGCAGGAAATTGTCCTGGAGCCACATGGCTAATATTTGTAGGACACAGTGCTTTCCTCAAAATAGTTCTGTAAGATAGGTCGTACAAATGTTATTTCCCTCATTTTACAAAAAAGAAAGACTAGTTCTCAAGCTATCTGAGAGAGAAGATATTGACAGTTGATTGGGGGAGCATACATAACTACAGTCATATGTCTGCTCTGTAGTCTCTAAAGTCTTTAAGGAAAGACTGCATACAGACTGATGGTTTCCTTGATGAATGTATGAGAGTTATGAGCAGATTTTCACAGATTATCATTTATAGCAGATCATTCTTTCACAGTTAAAGAACTGAATAAAAGGTGCAAAGAAGGAGAACTTACGGTTAAGAGGTGGCAGAGTAAGGAGCAGCTGCTTGATCTATACTAACCGAAGCATACAGGACTCCTCAAGGGGACATAAAAAAAAATCCAGATGAATGAAGGGACTCCACAACAGGGCACAGCATTGAAGGTATGTGGAATCACAGCATTTCCACTTTATAAAGGGGTGAAACAGCTCTCACTAAAATGCGAGAGGAAGAAGCCCCTCCCCCATCCACCATACCACATATAGGGCCAAGGCCAGCGCACAAGAGTTAAAGCAGGTTTGGGGCACCCATTAAGTCATTGACAGCTCCAGGGCCTGTTCCTGGGAGCAGCAAGACTTAGGACCACAAGAGGCTAAAGAACACAGACGAACTTTGAATATAGACCCTGAGAGCCTGCTTGAGTGAAGGCATTGCCCAAGGCGAGGACAAGGATCTAGAGAGCAGGCTTGGACCTCAAATGGGAACCCTGTGCAGATGGGAGCAAGGCTGTGGAAGCAGCGCCCTGAGACTGCTGAAGGAGCCTCGGGCAGAGGGGCAGACCAGGGATGACCAGGAGGCTCGACCCGAAGAACAACAAGACCTGAGACATCAGGAGCCTAGAGAGGGCAGACAAACACAGATTGTGAGGACAAAACACAGAAGGGGCAGGTCTAACAATGGCAAGCCAAAATCTAAAACCCCAGAAGAGAAAGATTATCAAGAAGAACTCTGTAACATTTGACAACTTTTACACAGAGAAAATCCAGACAACAGAGGAGAACAAACAAGTAATCATATCCAAACCTTCCCAAAATAATGAAAAATGGTCACAAGCTATTGAAGAGTTCAAATCTGAGATGATGAGAAAGATGGAAGAGATCTGGCAAGAAAATAATAGTTTATAATGCAGAATTTTGCAATTGGAAAGTGAGGCACAGAAATCAAATGAATTGATAAGCAAATTAAACACCAGAAATGACCAGATTGAAAAGGAAAACCAAAAGATCATAGCCGAAAACCAAAAGATTATAGCTGAAAACCAGTCCCTAAAAGCTAGAATTGAGCAATTAGAAGCTAATAATCTCTCAAGATAGCAAGAACAAATAAAACAAAGTCAAAAGACTGATAAAATAGAAGGAAACAGGAAATATCTCAATGAGAAAGTGACAGACCAAGAAAACCGGTCTAGAAGAGACAATTTGAGAATCATTGGTCTCCTGAAAAGGCAGAAATTAATAGAAACTTGGACTCCATACTAAAAGAAATTATTCAGAAAATTGCCCTGAAGTTCTACAACAAAAGGGCAATATAGACATTGAAAGGATCCATAGATCACCCTCTACACTAGACCCAGAAAAGACAACACCCAGGAATATAATAGCCAAATTGAAGAGCTTCCAAGTAAAAGAAAAAAATATTGCAAGAAGCCAGAAAGAGACAATTCAAATATCAAGGAGCACCAATCAGGATCACACAGGATCTAGCAGCCTCCACGCTAAAAGACCCTAAGGGTTGGAATATGATATTCAGAAAGGCAAGAGAGCTGGGCCTTCATAGGGGACACCAAGAGAAACTTGAGTGAATAAGAAAAGTAGGATATTCTATTACACACAAAGAGGGCATGGAAAGGAGAGGGGACAAATACTATTAAAAGAAGGAGAGGAAGAGAGCATTAAGAGGCAATATTTAAACCTTACTCTCAGTGTAATCAACCCAGAGAGGGAAGAGTAGCTATATTGGGATATAAAACTCTATCTAACCCTATTGAGGAAGTCAGAAGGGATAAAGCAAGGGGAGCAGGGGACTGGGGAGGTCAAAAAAGGGAGGAGAGAAGAAAAGGGAGGGAATTCATTAGGCCTTTAAAAATAAAGAGGGGAATAATAAGGGAGGGGATAGAAAGGGAAGTTAATCAAGGGAAGGGATAAGGGAAACCAGCCTAAAGCAAACCACTGGTTTAAAAGGAAATAGTTTAAGAAGAAGGGGTAGGAATAGGGGAGGATGCAAAAATGTCAGCAAATGTACAACTGATAATTATAACTCTGAATGTGAATGGGTTGAACTCACTCATAAAATGGAAGCAAATAACAGAGTTGATTAGAAACCAAAATCCTACCATATGTTGTCTACAAGAAACACATATGAGGTGGGTAGATATATACAAGTTTAAGATTAAGGGCTTGAGCAAAATCTTTTGGGCATCAAATGAGAAAAAGAAGGCAGGAGTGGCTATTATGATTTCTGACAAAGCCAAAGTAAAAATAGATATGATTAAAAAAGACAGGGAAGGTCATTACATCCTGATTAAAGGCAGTATAAACAATGAGGAAATAACACTGCTCAATATATATGCACCAAGTGGCATAGCATCCAAATTCATAAAGGAGAAACTGGCAGACCTCAAGAAGGAAATAGATAGTAAAACCATACTAGTGGAAGATCTAAATATTCCTCTTTCATATCTAGATAAATCAAACCAAAAAATGAATAAGAAAGAGGTAAGAGAGGTGAATGAAGTCCTAGAAAAATTAGATTTAATTGATATGTGGAGAAAAATAAATAGGGACAAAAAGGAATACACCTTCTTCTCAGCTGCACATGGTACATTCTCAAAGATTGACCATGTAATAGGGCATAGAAACATCGCAAACAAATGCAAAAGAACAGAAATAATAAATGTAACCTTCTCAGATCATAATGCAATAAAAATAATAATTAGTAAGGGCACCTGGACAGGAAAATCAAATACCAATTGGAAATTAAACAATATGATTCTCCAAAACCAATTTGTCAAAGAAGAAATCATAGAAACAATCAACAATTTCATTGAAGAGAATGACAATGATGAGACATACTACCAAACTCTGTGGGATGCAGCCAAGGCAGTACTCAGGGGGAAATTTATATCCTTTAGTGCATATCAACAAATTAGGGAGGGCAGAGATTAATGAATTGGGCATGCAACTCAAAAAACTAGAAAGCGAGCAAATTAAAAATGCCCAGATGAAAATTAAATTAGAAATACTAAAAATCAAGGGAGAAATTAATAAAATAAAAAGTAAAAGAACTATTGAATTAATAAATAAGACTAGAAGCTGGTATTTTGAAAAAACAGATTAAATAGACAAAGTACTGGTCAATCTAATAAAAAAAAGGAAGCAAGAAAACCAAATTGAAAGTATCAAAGATGAAAAGGGAGACCTGACCTCTAATGAAGGGGAAATTAAGGCAATCATTAAAAACTATTTCACCCAATTATATGGTAATAAATATAACAATTTAGGAGATATGGATGAATATTTACAAAAATATAAATTGCCTAGTTTAACAGCAGAAGAAATAGAAAACGTAAATAATCCCATATCAGAAAAAGAAATTGAACAAACCATCAAAGAACTCCCTAACAAAAAATCACCAGGACCTGATGGATTCACAAGTGAATTCTATCAGACATTCAAAGAGCAACTAATCCCAATACTATACAAATTATTTGATATGATAAGCAAAGAAGGAGTCCTACCAAATTCCTTTTATTACACAAATATGGTACTGATTCCAAAGCCAGGTAGATCAAAAACAGAGAAAGAAAAGTACAGACCAATCTCCCTAATGAACATAGATGCAAAAATCTTAAATAGAATACTAGCAAAGAGGCTCCAGCAAGTAATTAAGAAGATCATCCACCATGATCAGGTGGGATTTATACCAGGAATGCAAGGAAAACCATCCACATAATTGACCATATCAACAGGCTAACAAACAAAAATCACATGATTATCTCAATAGATGCTGAAAAAGCCTTTGACAAAATATAGCATCCATTCCTATCGAAAACACTGAAAAGTATAGGAATAGAAGGACCTTTCCTAAAAATAATAAACAGTATATACCTAAAACCATCAACAAGAATCATATGCAATGGGGATAAATTAGAAGCCTTCCCAATAAGATCAGGAGTGAAACAAGGATGCCCATTATCACCTCTATTATTCAACAGAGTACTAGAAACACTAGCAGTTGCAATTAGAGAATAAAAAGAAATTGAAGATATCAAAATAGGCAAGGAGGAGACTAAGCTATCACTCTTTGCAGATGATATGATGGTCTACTTAAAAAATCCTAGAGAATCAACTAAGAAGCTGGTAGAAATAATCAACAACTTCAGCAAAGACCTAGGTTCAAATATATTCTCTGATATTGTTCCTGACCTTGGCCAAGTCACTTTATCTCTTTGGGGCTTAATTTCCTTATCTACAAAATGAGGGAGTTAGATTAGATGAGCTCTGCTATTCCTTCTAGTTTTAAATCCTGATTATCTGGTTTAATTTGGGTTCAGATGAAAATGTAGTGAGAAAAGATATCAAACTGAAATTTTACACATAGACATGTCTACATTTCTTTAACAAAGTATTGTCCCTTTTAAAAATGTTTTATTGATGCCATTGAGGATTTATATTACAATTATTTCCCATATATACAAAATTCCAGAGAATACTCTTAACAACAATAACTAAAATGGTTTTTTTTAATTTTTTAAAAATTTTTTAAACCCTTAACTTCTGTGTATTGACTTATAGGTGGAAGAGTGGTAAGGGTAGGCAATGGGGGTCAAGTGACTTGCCCAGGGTCACACAGCTGGGAAGAGTCTGAGGCCGGATTTGAACCTAGGACCTCCCGTCTCTAGGCCTGGCTCTCAATCCACTGAGCTACCCAGCTTCCCCCTAAAATGTTTTTAAAAGATAGGAAAAACCAGCTGACACAGGACAACATCTTTCAATGAATAGAAGAATATTCAAGATTCATAGTCAGCTTTCCTCACTTGCTGCATGAAAGAGTCATGAATGACTTTTTTCTTCTTCACTGATGATTATCATATGTGGGTTCTAATATCTCAATTATTGATATGTAATATAAAGAAGCAAAGATAGCACATTCAAGAAAATGAAGATGAGATTTTCAGGTAGATCAAACTAAATACAGAATCTATGCTAGAAGCAACATGGTTTTAAAGTCATAGATTAGTTCTCAAAATGTCTGAAAGAGGGAGAAAATATTGACCTAATTGAGGAATACAAATGATATTTCTACCTAAAAATAATTGATCAGGGAGACATCACTACAAAGGCATATACTAAGCCATAGTCTAAAGTCTTTCAAGAAAGACTACATACAGACTGATGATATTCTTGATGAAAATATTAGAAAGGTATAAAGGATTTTCACAAATTATTTTAATAGCAGATTATTTCTTCAGAGTTACAGAATTGATTAAAAGGTACAAATAATATATGACCTCATTTCAAAAAGTAAGACAATCTCCTGCCTCAAAAAGAATCCCCTTAAAAAGCAAAATGTATCCTAAAAGTCTTTCTCCAACAAGTTGTCTCTCATGCATATGCTAAGATTTTACAAGATTTCTTAATAAATGATAACCGAGGCATAATTTTATTCAAAAGTTCTCTGATGATCGCTATCAAAGGATGTGTAAAAGAGGGAGACATATGCTAGGCAATGTGTTTAGCACTTTCATGGAAGATATCGTGGGAAGATTCCAAATGCATGAGGGATTCCCTATTAATGCTAAGATCCTACTGATGTTCTCATAAGGTAAGAACTTTGTGCTCATTTCAACAAACCCTTGAATACTATGGAGTCTCCTTAATGAAATCCACAAACACCTCAAAAAGTCTGGCCTGATTATCTAAATACACTAAAAACAAGTAATTGAAGACTTTCTAATCTCCAGTTGGATAGATAGCTCATAAAGTTGATCATCAGAACATATACAGAAAATGGATAAAGAACTGAGTCTCTAATAGAAAATGATAAAAAAAAAAAAGCCAGTTGGATGCCATGCTGAAAAAATGCAGTCCCTTTAATGAATCAAAATATTTCATGAAATACACACACTAATTGCACACACACAAGCATATCCAAACACTGCTCACTATTGTGATTTATTGAAAAGAACACTTTTTAGCTTTTGTAGTTGTTCAGTTGTTTTCAGTCATGTCTGACTTTGTGCCTCCATTTGGTTTTTTCTTGGCAAAGATATTGGAATGATTTGTCATTTCTTTCCCCATATCATTTGACAAATGAGAAAACTAAGACACACAGGGTTAAGTGACTTGCCCAGAGTCATTTATTTAGTACACATCTGTGATAGAATTTGAAGTCAGATCTTTGTGACTCCAGCCCCAAGAGAGCACTATCTATCATAAAAGTAGAAGAACTAGGTTCAAATCTTATGTGTGATACTCACAGGCTATGTTACTTTGAGCAAGCTATTTTTTCGATGAAGTGTTTCACATTTTCTTCTATTTTTTAAAATTCTTTTGATTTTGTTTTACAGATTTTTGATGCCGAGTGAAGTCATTCACTTCTAATTGTTCAATTCTAATTTTTAAAGACAATTTCATCCATGACTTTTTGATCTTCCTTTTCCTTTTAATCTTTTAAGTCATTTTTTTATCTTTTAATTTTTTGCCTCGTTTTTGAGCTGGTCAATTCTGGCTCTTTTAAAACACTATTTTCTTGTGTTAGTTCATATGCCTCTGTTTGCAGATGACCTATTGTCTTATAAGTTTTTCTTTTCCCAATTTTCTTCAACCTTGCATTCATTTTTTGAATTCTTTTTTTGAGCTCTTCCAGAGCCTGAGTCCAATTTGCTGGATTCTTTGAGGTTTTGCTTGGTGTTCTTTGTTCCTTTTCTGTTACATCTCTTCTTTGTTTCTATATCCAAATGGAAGTTTTTAATCATAATTTCTTTTTTCTACTGTTGTTTATTCATATATTTTTTCTTCTTTCCCTCTCATTGTGGGCTGTACAGTTGCTACTCTGTTTGTTTGTTTGATCTGTGAGTTCTAGCTTTTCTGCTCTGAAAGGGCTTCTTCTCTGCTTTACTGGTACACTAGACTGGACAGACCCTGCTGCACTAATCTACCCTGAGGTCTAATCTTCCCCAGCTGACCACAGAGGCTGAAGGTGAAGGTATGGAGCCTGAGGGTAACTAGTCTGACTTGCCCTCTCCTCCTTTATGCCATCCACGTCTTTGCCAGCCATGGTCATATCCCTGAGCTTCATGTGGTAGTACCAAGGTACTTCATCAAGATTATAGCCTTTGCCCTCGAATCCCACAGTCAGCCAGTGTCCTACCCAGGTCTCAGCACAGTAGGTGGGAGAGGGGTGTTCAGAATTTCCTTTATAACCTAGAATTCAACTTTCTCTGTGTACCTTTCAAGTTGTATCAAGTAGGTGTCTTGTTGCTCTGTCTTATTGTTGGTTTTGGATTTCTGTCTTTTTAGAAGTGCTTTTTTTAAAAAATTGGTATGGAAAGAGAGTCACAGAGGACCCAGCTTCTGCTGCTTTTAAGCCACCTTTTTAATCTGCCTTTGGGAAAGCTATTTTAAAAAATTCTTAGAACCTCAGTTTCCCAAGCCTTACAATGAAGAAATAAGAAGAAATGATCTGACTTTCTATAATTTTATAAACCAATTGTCAATTAAGTGTATGTTTTCTAATACACATTTTATAATTTTCTTTCTAGTAGGTTTCACTTCTAAACCTTGCTTGGATTCAATTTAATTCAATTCGGTAAATATTTATTAATTGCTTACTATGTACAATATATTTCACATGTATTGGTAGAAGTTATTTACCCACTGGAATTTTCTACACCAAGATAATTGCAGATCTAGCCCCCAAACACATTAGATTGGTCAGCACTGGGGAAAGTTGGAAGTGCCCAAACTATTTCATTTGACCCCTAAGTGCTTTGCTTCTAAATTCTCTCTTTTTCTCATGGATTAAGGATCTCAGTACCTAATTAGAATATTTTTTTCAGTATGTTATTCAAGAGATAGTAGAAAGAAGAAATAAATAGATTTGAGTGCATATCAATATCTGATCATAAGAAAAAGGATTAGAAAGAGATTCATACTAGGTAGGTTTTCTTTCAAGCAAACACGCCTCCCTGCTCCAGTCTGTTGTAATATAAAGTTCTCTCCAATACCATATCTCGTTAAATTCTAGCTTTATGCTGTTTAATACCAAACAATATGCACCATTAATCAAATTTAAGGCACTGAGTCTGGAATTGGGGAGTTGTAACTTGAGACACTTCTCCCCAGGTAACTAGGAATATGTTTTTCTATAAATCACCCTGAAATACCCTGGGATTTCTCTAATCTAATCATAAGAAATGATGGCCCGTAGCTTGCTTGACAGGACCATGTTGGTATGTCTTTTCTTCTTCTATTATAGTTTCCCCCAGATAATAGGGATCTACAGGCTGTGGATTATTACAAAAGGAAAAAAAAAACTCATTGCTTTCCTAAAAGGAGGGGCTTATAGAAATCATATTGTCACCTTGCATTTCATAGCTCAGCAAGTGCCAGGCTCATTGGTGGTTGAACATGTCAGGGATACTTGTGTGGAAAATTCAGCTACCGCTCCAGGGACCTCTTTGTTGGCAGTTTCTGACAGATGAGGAGTTCTCAGTGGCCTCATAGACCAAGGTTACTCTCAAGGGCTCATATGCACGCAGGAGAAGGGGTGTGGAATGTGAGCATTACAAACAATTCACTGGTATATAGCATAGAGATAGGCTGAAATCCCCGTAAAGCACCTTGGGGCAGACAGACTTTGTGAAAGAAAGCATGCCCTGGAAAATGTAATTCTAATCTGTAACACACACACACACACACACACACACACACACACACACACACACACACACACAGACGTTTACATGTAGGAGAACCATATTCCTTGCCCATAACCTGTTCCTAGATATATCAAAAGCATCAGAATTCTCTTTGTCAAGTATAGTATTTTTAATTTTCTCTCCTCTTCCTCTTTTGCTATTAGTGATGCATAAGCAGAAGGTCTAGGGTTTCTATGTGATGATTTATCTCTTTATTCTTTATGTCTTCCCAGCATGAAAATTTATCAAAGCTTCCTTGCTAATTCATTGTTCTTTGCCTTGAATGCTTTTTGTCAGATATTCATCTTTGAGGTTTTAAGCCCTGGGAAAAAAATGCACTATTTTAATCTCTCTTCACCTTATTGCAGTATGCCTACTCACACAGAAACCTCCTAGTAATCATCTTATTTTTTTTCACAATGGCCAGAGAATGCAGTTAAAAGGGGCAAAAAATGGCTATAGAAGTTTGGAGGTAAGAGACATTGATGCCAGCATGCCTTTGTCCTCAGTGGAGCAACTTCTGGAAATAGACACATTGCTAGTCCTCTGAAAGGCATTTATTTATTTATTTGTTTATTTGTCTGTTTATTTATTTGTTTGTTTGTTTTTAAAGCCCTTACCTTCTGTCTTGGGGTCAATACTGTGTATTGGCTCCAAGACAGAAGAGTGGTAAGGGTAGGCAATGGGGGGTCAAGTGACTTGCCCAGGGTCACACAGGTGGGAAGTGTCTGAGACCAGATTTGAACCTAGGAACTCCTGTCCTTAGGCCTGGCTCTCAATCCACTGAGCTACTCAGCTGCCCACTGAAAGGTATTTAGAGAGACAAAATTTTCTACATATTCCATCTTTACCTACTTGCGTCAGAGCCAAGTTTCACAATCCCATTCACTGATGGTAGATTTACCCTACATCCCCTTTTCTGTTTTATATCTGGTAGGATGGCTACTGGAAAGATATATCTTGATTTCCCTAAATTCAGCTGATGCCCTCCAGAACCTCAGCTCCTTGATATCAAAATGAATGAGCATGTTCTTCTACAGCTCCATAAATACAAGAAACATGCTGTTGGTTACACTGACATTCTCCATCACATTCCCTTCTGTTTAAGAGCTCCTTGCCAACCAGGTGAGACTGGCTTCCTTTTTTTAATGCTTCTACTACACATTTTCTACCTTATAATCATAGACATCTTTTACTTTAAGAAAATTATTGTTTTTGTCTTACAATTTTTATATTCCTTCAAATCATATCCTGATAAATACATATGTACATATATGTATAAATGTTTATACATGTATAAATGTATATATGTATATTACACAGCACACACTCATCTTTTTAATATATTCACTCAACCACCTACTGATTTATTCTAATTCATTTTATCCCTTGCTACTTAGACTATACATTAGTCACCTAGCAGAAAGTCTTTGAAAGAGAGCCGAGTCGTGCTTTATCAGGAATCTAGCTGAAAGGCATCTTGGAGTGGTAGAGAGTGACCTAGATTTGGAGCCAAGAGGTTTGTATTCAAATCTTGGCTCTGATACTTGCTAACTATATGGTCCTGGGTTTTTAAGATCGGATAAATTTTTCTCAGATATCACATTTGAATATACTGCATATCATCATGCTTGATGTTGGAGGGATAATTCAATGCCAAGGGAAAAAAGGATTTGAGCTAAATCCTAACTCTGATGCTTGCTACCTGAGCATCATTCGTCAAGTCTTCCTCTTTGGCTAAGTTTCCTCATCTATAAAATGAAGGGATTAACTTTCATTTTCTTGAAAGTAGCTTTTTGATTTATATTCCATGATCCTAAGTTACTCAATCTTTCTGAGACTCAGTTACCTCATTTGTAAAAAAGGTATGATTTCATTTGCACTATCTACTGGGCAGTTACTTTGGGAAGAGTACGTCAGCTATTGAGAAGTGTTACTCCGAAGCCCAGAACATAGTAGAGACACAGAACAAGTGTTTTTTGAATGAATACATCTACAAAATTGAACTAACAATAGCTTTGCTACCAATATCCCAGGGCTGCTGTAAGTGGGCTTGAGATTCATTGCTTACAATCTGATTTTCCAAGCCTCTTATTTCCAAATTCACCTTGATAAAACCACACAGTCTCTCTCACCTTCTGTAACTCTATGGAAGCAGTAGTCTAAAGACAGGGATGGGAAAAGGGATGAGTAACTTGGTTAACTATGTGATCTATTAAAATAGTTGAATAACTAGAAAGGGAAAAAGGCACAAGAGTCGTATGCTTAAAAGCAGAAACATATAATAAAATCTTTTGTTTCTGAGCAACCAGACTATCAGATGATATCTTGTTCCTAGAGAAAACAGCCATGAAATAGTAAATCTCTCTGGTTAGAATGTGTTGGCATATTCAAATCATGATACACCGATGTCCATGCCAGATTCGAATCCTGCCTGCTACAGCTGGGAAATACTACTACAATGTTCGGAGAAGATGCTTATCAGTCAGGGCTGAATTGTAGGACCAGATGGTTTTGGCAAGGAGCTTTCTATACCCAAATTATGTTCACCTACAGCTTTGCTTCGAATATAAATTAAAGCATCACTCAACAATAAACTATACATGTTTGGTGATCGATAAGGAGCTCTAACTTTCTCCAGTTAATGTCTTTTAATGACAGGTTCCCGATGCTTGTTACAGACAGTTACATGCAAGATTATAAGTCATGGTGATGTCTCACCTCAGACTTATTAATCTTCACTTCCCTCGGCATGACATAATTGGTAATGACTGTATCGACAACTCCGAGAGGGCTCCTGAGATGGATCTGTACAGAGGAAGGAAAAGGTTTATGGCAGTTGAATGTGGGCAGAACAAAAATGACATGCTGTGTATTCTAATAAGTGTGGATCCTCTTAACTCCTGGATGTTCTCTAGAGTTTCGTAAAGTTTCCACCCCCATTCCCTTTCTGAAAAGCTTGGTTGTGGATGTCCAAAAGTGACTGTATAAAAATGTCATCTTCCTGCCTCATAGCTCTGTTCCCTGTGAGTCTTCAAGTCATTTTGAATGACTTTTACTGACAGAAAAATACATTTCATCTCCCATCAGGGCCCACAGATCCAATATAGCTACATGAGAGATAGCTGTAGTCTATTCTTCCCAGAAGATCAGCAATAGGCAATAGTCACATTCTTTATGGATTTATTCTGTTTGGTAGCAAATGGAAAGCAGAAGAAAGGGTAAACAAGGCAATTTAGGGCAGAGGAGATGCCCAGAGGCTTGACACAGCTTAGAGGTTTTTTAAATGTGCATCCTCCTCAGAATAGGCATTTTATTCATTTACAAAGGAACTTTAGCCCCCATGAGTATGGTTGCCTTCCTTTGACAAAAAGGATAAATGGAAATTAGTTCACAGTTTTACTTCCGACAAGAGCCTGGTCTTTAGGGAACAATCTCCTTGCATGTGATGAATCATGAAGCATATGGACAATACGTGCCCATTTCATAAGTAGTTAGCATTATGACATTCTCATCATGTCAGTAGTTAGAGCAGTCTAAGTAGAAATATGAATTTTATCCACTCACTGTACATAGAATAGAATTCCCACCAATCTTATCATCTCTTATTTAGCTATATTTCCCCCTCTTCCTCTTGTGTCCAGGGAAGGTGCCTCCTGATAAAGTAGAGATCAGGAGACATCCTGTGCTAACATCTGACTGCAGAACAGCCAGCTGTTCAACCAACATTCAGGCAGCTGTGAGATACAGATGGTTATTATTTATTTCAAAATGATTATAGATTACTAAAGTCTCAAGTGAATGGTGTTAAGTTCCCAATACTTAATACAGAATAATAGTCTGCACACAGTAGGGGCTTAAAATACTTGTCAATTTGACAAGCAAGCCACCTACAGTTCAGTCAAAATGACTCGCTCTGACTCAAGTATCCTTTGCTGTTCAGGAAGGGAAGCTCCATAGCCCCTGCTGGTGTTCATGTTGCAAGATGGACCTGAGACAACGCAGGGCTCCAAACTACTGGTTAATGAATGGCATCCTCATACCCAACTTGGAGAGAATAATTGAGACCAGAAAGCATCTACAGAATGAAGCATCATAGCAATATGGGCAAACATATAGGAGCAGTCCTCATCTAAGGCAAAGACTACTGAGAAGTTAGATGACAGAAGCAACAAACATGAAGGGCTGGATGCAAGAAAGTGTGGTTCTGTTCACAGAGAGCCAAGCAGCTCAAGATGGAGTTTAGGGATCAAATTCAAACAGCAACTGTTTCTAGGGAAAATTAGCTAAGTGAGATCCAACATGGAGCAGGCCTATATTCTAAAATGCAGACTTTGAAAACAACATATTGGCTTAGTGTTTCCCTTATGGTGGCACCTACTTATGCAAGAAGGAGACATTAGCTTTGCTGTTTCATTTGCTTTCTTATTTTAATGAATTGCAACTGTGAATTACGAATGACTCCAAGATTATTTCTCTTTCAGTGGTATTTTTCCCTCTGATTTCAGCTTGGTGGGTTACTATGGGCTGATCACTTTTTTTTTTAAACCCTTGTACTTCGATGGATTGTCTCATAGGTGGAAGATTGGTAAGGGTGGGCAATGGGGGGTCAAGTGACCTGCCCAGGGTCACACAGCTGGGAAGTGTCTGAGGCTGGGTTTGAACCTAGGACCTCCTGTCTCTAGGCCTGACTCTCACTCCACTGAGCTACCCAGCTGCCCCCTGATCACTTTTTGCTAGTTTTGGGATGTGTGGTTACTGGAGGGTTCCTAGTATCCTCCAAGTCTACCAGGCTCCAGTGTCTATGAGTAGCTTGATAATGGACCACCTCTCTTAGAAGCAGATGGAGGTGAAGGATATAGGCTTGGTTCTAGGTATGCTGACTGGAGAAGGGATCAGTGGTAAACAGTAGAGATTTGTAGAGTGGGACAATGTTTCCTGATCTAGACTGAGTCTATCACCAAGTTAATCTATTTCTTATAAGGATAGGCAAAGGAAAGATCACTTTGGTAAATCAGACCTGGTTCTTGACCTGCAGAACCTCCCCATTTGAGTAATGGCAATTAATCACCAGCCTGTGTTAAACATCCACACTGTAGAGTATTGATAGTTTATTTAAGTTGGACAATTTTTAGCTGTCACTGTCATTTTTTTGTATCTTGTTTTTAGCACAGTGCCTAGCATTTAGTAAGTTCTTAATAAATGCTTGTTAGTGATAATATCTCATAGAATTATCAACCACCAAGATTATGGAGGGGAATATTAGGTAATTATTATAGTCCCCATGAAATGCATGCTGTGGATATATAAGGAAAGAGAATTGCATCAAAGTTATTCTTTAGACAATAATTATCATTACTTAAAAATAATTAATTTAATTTTGAAGGTACTGATCTAAGGTACAGTTTCTGATTCTAAATAGATGCTAGATTGGGAGTGATCGGAAGATAGAGAATAATTAAGAATATTGCAATAGTCCAGAGAATAGGTAATGAAGGACTGAACTAAGCAGATGGCTTTATGAGAGGGAAGAAGGGGATAAATCCAAGAGGTGCTAGAATTAACAAGATTTGGCCACTGATAGGATATTGGGACCAAGAGAGAAAAAGGAATCAGGGATTATTCTGAGGATAAGAGTAACTTCAACAAAAATAGAAAACAATACTCATGGGGGTGGAGCCAAGATGATGGAGCATTCCTCAGCAGCTCGATGGCACCATGAGAATCCTCTCTGACCAAGATTAAAATATCACCATGAAATGAATACAGGAGTGAAAAAAACAATGAGACATTGAAACAACTTTCAAGAAAAGAAAAACTGAAAAGGTAGTCAAGAAACATCTGGGGCACTGGGATAAGAGGAGAGAAGACTCAGCAAGAAGCAAGTAGCAAGGAGGGAAGAGCAATCCAAGTGTAAGCCACACACCCCTCACCCCACATCTGCTATCCAAGGTTTAAGAACCTATGTCCAAGTCAACATCCAGATCTTGAGACCTTACCTGAGCAAATCGAGATACAAGCTAACACATACCCCTTGATATTTCAAACCTGTGGAGAAGTCTGAAGCCTCAGCCCAGGGAATTCTAGTCAGGGCTTGAGACAAGGTCTTAATTCACACTTTGGGGTGGATGATAATACTAAGTACTAAGTACTGATGTTTTTGCCTAAAGCTCAGGGAAGAGCTCAAAGATAGGACAATCAAGGGTATGCCTGCTTAGATCAAGTACACAGTGAGACCAAAAACTTGAGACTTAGCCTGAGGCTAGAATTTGATCAGTCTCTGACCTGATCAAAATCAGAGTAGGATCAAATTTTACACCTAAGCCAGAGGCAAATCTTTAAGCTATAAACATCATAAGTGTCGATTGAATCATCAGGGGGAGAAGCTTCTCAGAGCTCTCAGCCCTCTGAGTATCACATCATCCCATAAGCCTACCTATAATTAGATAGAAAAAATGAGCAAACAACAAAAAATGCACCTAACTCTAAAGAATTTTTATGTAGACAAAGAGTAAGGTACAGATACAGAAGGGGACAGTGAAAACAAAGGAAACACATCCAAAATCCAAAAGAAAAATATGGATTGGACACAGATTCTGGAATAATTCAAAATGGACTTTAAAAACTGATTAAGAGAAATAGAGGAAAAGTGGGAAAGAGACATGAAAGTGATACAAGGAGAAATGAAAGTGATGCAAGGAAAAAGAATGGTGATGCAAGAAGAAAGGAAAGTAATGCAAGAAGAAATGGGCCATTTGAAAAAGGAGGACCAAAAATGAACAGAGGAAAATCATGTCTTAAACATCATAATTAACCATCTAGAAACTAATGATTTAATGAGAAATCAAGAAACAATAAATCAGAATCAAAGTAATGAAAAAATAGAGGAAAACATGAAATAGCTTATTGGAAAAACAAGTGACCTAGAAAATAGATCTAGGAGACATAATTCGCAAATTATTGGACTACCTAAAAGCCATGATACAGAAAAAAACCTTCGATATCATATTACAAGAAATTATCAAAGATAATTGCCCAGTATCCTCAAACAAGAAAATAAAATTGAAATTGAAAGAATTCACAGATCACCTCCAGAAAGAAATCCTCAAATGAAAACTTTCAGAAATATAATAGTTAAATTCAAGAGCCACCAAGCCAAGGAGAAAATAGTTTTAGCAACCAGAAAGAAACCATTCAAATACCATGGAGCTACAATCAGTATTACACGGGATCTAGAGGCTTCTACAATAAAGGATTGAAAAGGCATGGAATTTGATATTCAGAAAGGTAAAAGATTTGAGTTTACAACCTGGGGTCACTTATCCAGAAAAACTGTATATTCTTGCAGGGGGAAAATGGACATCCAATAAGATAAAATATTTCCAAGCATTCCTGAGGAATAAGCCAGACTTAAACAAAAAATTTGAAATCCAAACATGACAAACAAAAGAAGTCCAGAAAGGTAAATAAGAAAGAGAAAATTAAAGGGACTCATTAAGGTCAAAATGTTTATATGTCTACATGGAAAGAGGATTTCTATAATTCTCAAAAATTATTCTCAGTAGTAGAGAAGATAGAAGGAATTTACTAAGAAAGAAAGTGAAGAAATAAGCTAATTATGATGATATATATGTAAGTGTGATGATATGGAACAATATCAATGTATGATATGATATGTATGCAAGTGAATGATATGTAAAAAAACCAAAAAGAAAACAAAGAAGAAGGTATAATGGGAAAAAGATAATGACATCTATTTATGAACATATTGAGTTTGAGATATCTGCAGGATATAGAATATTCAGATAGAAATATTCAGTAGACAGTTGGTGTCACAGGACTAAATTTCAAGAAAGAAACCAAAGTCAAAAATAAAGCTCCAGGAGTTATCAGCCAGAGGTGATAATAAAACCCATGAAACTTGATGAAATTGCTGAGTGAAAGAACATGGAGAGAAAAGAGAAGGTCTAGGAAGGAGTACTGGGGTACACCCCGTTAGCAGACAGCAATGAATAAAAAACTTATTAAGTGTTAGCTCTGTGCAAAGAACTGTGCTAGTACTGGGGATATAATTAGAAAATCTAAAACATTCTTTTTCTTAAGGAATTCATACTTTCATTACAGAGACAGAGCTTATAAGTTCAGCTACAGAGCACATAGAAAGACTGAAAAGTGCTAGGGATACAGTTGATAGACCCAAGCCAAGGATAAGGATCCTTGTATTACATAAGTAGATAATCATATAACAAGTACCATGGGATCATAAAGCATAGATACATGAGAAGATACTAAGGATTGGTGGTCCTCCATGTCAGCAGAAATATCCAAGCCATGTTAGCAATTAAGCAGACATGAGGGTACCCCTACGTGGTAGCAGAGGACATTGATAATTATCTTACAAAGGAGACTAGGGAGTGCATCAAGAGGAAGGAAAAGAACCTAGAGAGAGCAATGTCACAAAGCCAAATAGGAGAAAGTTTTTAGAGGGGGAGGGCAATAGATAGAATCAGATGCCACAGATAGATTCAAGATCACTGAGACCTGAGAAAAGACCAGAGGATTTAGCAATAAAAGCATCATTAGTAATTTTGAAGAGAGCAATAGAAGTTGAGTAAAAAGGTTAGCTGTCAGATTACAAGCATCTGGAAAAGATTTGAAGACAATTAGTGCAGACAGCTTTTTCTAGGTGTTTGCTTGCAAAAGGCTAGAACTATAGAGAAATAGATTGAGGGGATGATAGGGTCAAGTAAAAGTCATTTAGGGATGGGGGAGATCTGGAACTATTCATAGGCAGCAAGGAGTGAGCCAGTGTTTAAGCAGAGATTGAAAATTAAGGCAAAGATAAGAGATGATCAAAGGAGCAAGTTCCTGAAGGAGAGGAGAGGTAATAGGATCAAAGCTACAAGTAGAGGGTTTGGCAGTATCTGAAATTCCCTCTGTACTTATTCAAATAGGCAGTTTTCAATCATTCATTCATTCAACATTTTTAAAAAAGCATTTTTATTAATAATAATTTAACAAAATTAAACAAACATGCACATTTCTGTATAAAAAACAAAAAGGAAGATGACATATGAATCTATATATTTTTTATCTATTTATAATTTGTTTTTTAAAAGTATATAATACATTTTATTTAGTAGTTCCTAATTTACACTGCTTATCTCTTTTTCTGAGCCTCCATCTTTCTTTAAAATATTCATTGATACTTTCTTTCCTTTGTCATCATTTTCACTACTTCCTGTTTTCTTTCCTTTCCCAGATAAAAACCCTCTCTTTCAAAAAGCCAAATATAGTCAAGTAAAACAAATCTACATATCGACTATTTATGAAAATGTGTGTCATACATTCTGATCCTTTAACTTTCCGTCAAGAGGTGAGAGACAGAATTCCTGATCAGTTAATAAACATTTATCAAGTACCTACTATGTGTCAGGCACTCTGATAAGCTCTGATGTTACAAAATAGAGGCAAAAGACAGTTCCTACCATCAAGGAACTCTGCTTTAATAGAGGAGGGGACTAGTAAAAAAATATGTACAAAAAGCTTTATGTAGGATGTAACCAACAGGCCTCAAACTCATCTAGCATGTGAAGACTTTCTCCAGCAGAATGGGCAGATGAAAACAATTTGTTCTAATAGCCATGAAGACAGCAAAAGCAGGTAATCTGGAGTATTTAGAGCTTGATCAGAAATTAAAGATGCCAAGTCCATTCCCTCCATCCCAGGCCACCTCCAGTCATTCTAACTTTTACCTTGCTACTGGACTTGGATGATTCTGGAAACAAGAGTATGAATGATGACTTATGAAGCTCTGCTTCACTTAAATCCAATTCATGTGTGAGTTAAGACGTCACCTCAAGATACCACTGGAGCTCTTTGAAAATGGAGAATGAACAACAACAATAATAATCTGCAAGTTATATAGGAAGATCAGTCTTTGGGAGTAGTGGCTGATCAATGATTATTGATGAGAATTCTTAAGTCTTTTTAAAGTGACAACAAGCATTTATGTAGCACCTATAATATGTACCAGTCATTATGCTAGGTGGGAAGGGGGGATGCAAATGCAAAAAATAAAATAAATTGTCTCTGCTTTCAAGAATTTTGTCCTTTATTGGTAACAATATTAGTACAGGTAATTAAATACAAAATATATACAATGTAAATATGAAGTAATTTTGCACAGAAGGAGAGAAACACATTAGAATTTTTTAGATGGTGGCACCTTAGCTTGACCTTGAGAGAAGGGAGAAATTATATATTTTTTAAAGGGTGGGACAGCTGGGTGGCATAGAGAACCAGGCCTAGAAATGGGAGGTCAAATGTGGCCTCAGATATTTCTTAGCTATGTGACCCTGGGCAAGTCACTTAACCCTCATGGTCTAACGCTTAGTGCTTTTCTGCCTAATAAACAATATTTATTATTAATTCTAAGATGGGAGATAAAGATTATTTTTAAAGGGATGAATTAAAGACAGGCATGAGGGATGGTTTTTGCAAAGGCAGAGAGATAGGAAATTGAATGCTAAGTATGGAACAGGATCAAGTAGGCCAGTTTGGCCAAAACTTAAGTTTGTAAAGAAGAATAAGGTTCAACATGCACAAAAGGTACACTAGAGCCACACTATGAAGGAACTTAAATAATGACATTTGAGGATCACTAGATCTTCTTGGGCAAGGGAAGATTTGGTCAGATTAATATTTATAATAATATAATTATATATATGTATATGTATAATTAATATAATAATTAATTATAAAAGTATTAATTTTATAGCTATACAGAATATAGTGTAGAGGAGCAGATTTCAGAGGTAGGGATACCAATAAGAGGTTAATATAGAATTAGAATTAATAATAATTATTGGTTTTAAGGCAGAAAAACAGTAAGGGTTAGACCATGAAGGTTAAGGTAATAATTCATGTGAAAAGGGATGAGGGCCTGATCTATAAGATAGAGAATGAGAATGTAGGCAAAAGAATAAATAAAAAATTGTGAAATTAGAATCTCTAAGACTTGTTATTGGTTGGATATGAGAGAGATTGTGTGGTTAGAAAAAAGAAACAATATGTAGGTTATGAACACAGATGACTTTAAGAATGCTGGTCTCAATTGAAATTGTAAAATTAGGAAGGGGGAGATTATTTTTCAATGAGGAGAGAAGATAATGAAATTGCTCTGAAATGTTGAGTAGAAATGCTTTCAGGGCCTCCAGTTATAAATTAAATAAAATTTCCTGTTAAATATATTTTCATAACTGATAGGTTCTCAGGGATTGTTTGGGCCATTTACATGACCTGGAAATGGTCTCTAGAACCATTCATACTGCAAACAAAGTAAAATCCTATGATGTGATTCCTTCAGATCCTGAAAAATGTGATTCATTGTGTAATTGAAGACAAATCATTGGTAAATTTTGGGAACATTATGCAGTCCAAATGGTATGACTGTGTATTTGTGTCAAAAATATCTTTACAAATTGGTTATATCTCATCACCCTCACAAATCATTACTCTTGCACATCCAACTCTATGAATAAGGATGTCTAGAACTTATTCAGGCATCCAAAAAGCAGGTCTCACTCAGGCAATGCTAGGCATCAAGCTGGTCATAAACTAAGTGCACTAGCTTGGGAGGAAAAGCTGGGTGCCTGATGCTGTAGGAAAGATGTAGGCAGATTTGTAGAGTTTATAATGGTTACAAGAAAAAGCATCAAAGCTAGCATCACAGCTAGCATCATGAAAGAATAAGGGAGGATAGGTTAGAAGTACACTGCCATGAAAAGCTCACTTATGGTTATTTCCTCCACAAACGTTGATACTTTTGTGCCTTCCTAGGGAATTTCTTCTTAACAAAAAACTAGAAGAGTTTAGACAATAACTGATTCAGAGAAGCAACAGAAGACAACAATCTAACCAATGGACTTTCATTGCTAATCTTTACTTATTTTGTGTATATCTCAATATTAGAATTTGGTTTTTATTTAGAAAATAAAGGTTTAAAATATTTTAAAAATATTTAAAAAAATAAAAAAAGAGAGGTTAAATGCCTTGTACAGGATCATTGATGCAGAATGTGTCCAAGATGGTACTTGAACACAGGCATATAATTATACCAGTGAATAGGGAGAAGGATAACTTTAAAACCAGGGACTCCTGGGTTCAAGACCCACTTTTGATGTACACAGGTTGTATAACCCTAGCTAAATGCCTTATCATACAAATATATGTATAAAAATATAAACACGTGTATAATTTATATATGAGTGTGTATTTATGGGCTAAGAAACATGTGAGAACACATGCATAGGTTTTCATCTGGAAGGAACATGAGTATCAATGAGATCATAGATCTATTAGTGAATTGACCCAGATTCTTACTCATAGTTTAGTATTCACCATTTCAATTTCATTCCTCTCTTTCATGTATGTACTAACTCCTCTATTGGATTCCCACTCAAGAATACCAAAGCATTAAAATAATTACAAAATGTGAGAGTTGGAAGAGATATCAGTGCTCATCTAGTCTAATTTATGATGGAAAAGAATTTCCACTCTAATCTACCTGAGAAGTGGTCCACAATATTCCATTAAAAGACCTTCAAGGAGGGTTATCATACCACCTCTTAAGAAGTTCATTTGACTTTGGAACAGCTCAATTGCCCTTCTGCCTTAGAATCAATACATAGTATTGGTACTACATAGTATTGATTCTAAGACGGAAGAAGGTAAGTGCTTAAAAAAAAGTAAAGGTATCAATTCTTTGTGGTCATTCTTACTATCCAATAGCTTAAGGCTTGGCATTTCCTCAAGTCTAACTTGTCTCAGGGTTATACCTGCATATAAACAAACCCACAACATCTTTAAGGGCTTTTATTATGGATCTTATCATTCAATAAACCCATTTTCTAACAACTCTGGCAGACAATCATCTCTAGCTCCTTTCATTCATTTTAGACTTCATTGCACAGTGAGTATATTTAACATATCCTTATTCTTTAATTGTTCAACTGTGTACTCCTACGTACTTTATCAGCAGAACTAACACTAATGGGTTCAAGTCATTTGAAGGCATATTGGTACTTAATATAAGGAAGAACTCACCCATAGTTAGGATATACTTTATATGGTTGATGAAGTATTTTCCTCACAATAATCTATGAGGTGCTTGGTAGTACGAGCATCATTATCATCTTTTACACATGAGGAAACTGAGACTCAGAGATATTGTGACTTGCTCAAGGTCATATGAGAAGTAGATAAGGTAGAACATGAACCCAAGCAAATCTCTGGCATTGACCAATGAGCCTTGTCCCTGAGAACATGTGCAGAGTTTCTAGTGCAGTTTGCCGCACAGTAGAGGCTAGGGAGCTTGCTTCTGGAACAATCATGATGACATGCATTGGAAGTTTCTTGGAGAAATTTTAGAACATGTGTTGACATACCGTAACTTGTTCTTGCCCATTAACCATGTGTTGAAGAGAAGTCTTTGGACTGGCAGCAACAGAAGAACTTTGGAAGAATTTATTAGGAAATGACTTGGTTTCTGATCACTCTCAGTTGGGACTCTGCTCTTGGATGTCTCCAACTGATGTCTTTTCTTATAGATATTATCAGGTGATAGACAGTGTTATATGGGGCAAGGCTTTGAGCCTTCTCCCTGCCTAATGCCAAGATATGGCCCTGTGAAAATAGGCCTTATTTTTTTTTTATTTCTTCAATGTTTGATCTATTGTTTTGTGTGAGTTATTCAAATTGTGAAAAGTCAGGAGAACAAGTCATCTAAAAATCTGAGAATCTAAGAGTCCATCTGAGGTTCAGGATTCCAGGATCCCAATCTATGCCAGTTTATATGGCCAATCTTGAACTGATATACAGATACTATGCTAAGTCTGAGCTTACCCTCCTCAGAAACTGTAGTGGTATTGGGGACAGTATGACCCCCAAGGGGATGGGGGGGGAATTTTTGTACTTTTATTCTTGCTATTTTTAAAGTAAATCCTTTTATAAAATGTAATTGATGTTAACTGGTTAAACAGAACTGGGGGGCCAGTTATTGAGAGCTAACACATAGGGGAATACACCTAGAATAGGTGATGAAGGTGATGGCCTTAGAGAAGAATCACTTCAAGCCTTCGGGGGGTACCCTTTGACCCCTAGTAGGATCTCCTAGAGCGAGATGTAGGAGAATAATTCTAGGATAGTGTGCCCAGAGAGCACGCTCTATCTATACCTTGTTTCCAGTGGAAAATAATGAGTTCTTCATAATTAGAGGTAGTCAAGGAAATACTATATAATACTTGTCAGAGATATAAAAATGCAGTCATATATTAGAGATAGAAGTTGAATTATATAAATTCCTTCAACTCAAGGAGCCTTGTCTTGATCACTAATCATTTTGGGTCTATTTTATTTCCCCAAATCTTTCACGATTGGTGTTGGGGGTTATGTGTGTGAGTGGGTTTCTTTTCTACTTCTTTGATAATGTACCGTGCCTTTTTATAGTTCTGGACCCAGAATAGACAATAAATATATGGTAGTTGATGCATCCCTCTCTTCTGGATTATATCATTACTTCTCAAATTTAGCTTGGAAGGAAGATGTACTGATTTCATTATGTCTCAGATGGGAGTGGCTTGACCAAACCCCCTTGGGTTCAATCAGTGTTTGGTAAAGAATATACATTTCCTTCTTTCCTTTGCCAGAAATAAGTTCTCATTCAAACTGAATGCATGGCCTCTATGAATGTGTGAATCTAATATTTATGGCAAGAATATGTGCTGCTTTTTAAGACATAATTTCCCATTTCAAGTGATCTAAAATGGCATTTGTGTCTTCAGAGATTTTTTTTCCTCAAGCATTAAGGAATTAATGTTCCTTGTTTTTATGAATACATCAATCCTCTAATGTTCACGCATGCTACAGCTTTGGATATATTTAAACTATATTGAGATCACTTCTAAATCAATTCCAATTGTGTAATCAACTTATAGAAAGCAGACCGTCTTTAGGTTATTTTTTTAAGCCTCCATTTTGTAGATGAACCAGAACACTTATGCTAGCTTATAGTTAGTGGAAAATTAGTTTTTGCTATTAAGTTATTAGAGAATCCCATTAATTCTATTACCTAGTATTGCCCCCCATTAAGAATGTGATATGACACATATATATGAATATATTCATATTCATATGTATGCAACATATTCATTTCTTTTCAGTGTATTTTTTGTTACAGATTATTACAAATCAAATAGAATTCTCTCTGAAAAGGGCTATTTATGATACCTTTCATAAGATCATAGATTTAGAGATAAAAACTACTTCACAAAGCATCTTTTCTAATTCCTTAGATAAAAAAATGTTCTGTTCTCTCAATGGACCATTTTAATCAATTACCATTTATTAAGTGCCTAGTTATATGTCACACACTATGCTAAACCCTGGGAAAAGATGATTCCTACTCTCAAGAAGTTCACAATCTAATGCAGAAACAATATGAAAACAACCATGTAAACAAGATGTTTACAGGGTAAATTGGAAATAATTAGTATGAAAAAGGTATTGGCAATAAGAGGGGTCAGGAAAGTCATCTTGTAAAAGACAAAATTTTAGATTGGACTTGAAGGAAACCAGGGAAATCAGGAGGGTAGATGAAAAAAGAGAGCATTCCAGGGATGGAGGACAGCCAGTGAAAATGCCTACAGTGTAGTGCAAATAGGGTGCATGTCAGCACTACAATAGTCTAGAGATGAGGTGTCTTATGTCAGGAATAATAATAAGATCTGTGTCACTGAATTGGATTGGAGAATGAATGTGTAGCAGTATAAAGGATAATTTGAAGACTGGGAATGGAGGAAGCCAAGGTTGTGAAAGTATTTGAATTTTGGAAGATTTTATATTTGATCCTAGGTATGATAGGAAGCCTTTGTAGTTGTTGGCTGTATGTGTGTATGTGACATAATTAGTTGTGTATTTTATGAAGATTAATTAGAGAAATGAGTGCAAGATAACCTGGAGTAGGGAAGAGTATTGAAGCAGGGAGAGTAATTGCAATATTGCTATTGCAATAGTCCAGATTGTGATTAGAACCCACCACATTGTAGCAGCAGTGTTAAAAAAGGGAATGGGCTGTGTAGGAGAGATATAAGAAGGTAAAATTGAGATGACTTATCAACAGGTTGGAATTTGGGGTATGAGGAGTCAAATATGACATCTAGCTTTCTATTCTGGTTCATTTGGAGGGTGGTATTTGTTTTTGACAATAATAGGGAAGTTCAAAGGTGGGGGAGAATTTTAGAGTAAAGATGAGTTCAGTTTTTGACATGTTGAGTTTGTCTATGGGATGTCCTAATTTGCAACCTTTTAACAGACATTTTGGAGAAGCAAGTCTAGAAATTAAGAGTGCTGTTGAGGCTCTTTAAGTAGATATAAGAATTAATATTGTTGTGATACTGAAAACTGAGTGAGCTGATGAGGTTACCTCTCTGATTTTCAAGATTAAGAAACTGAGGCTTAGGTGGGAAAGTGACTTGTTTAAGGGCTCCTAGGTAGAAAGGACAAGATTTTTATCTGAACTCAGGTTCTTTGATTCCAAACAAAATGATATTTACATTGGCAATTTGCAGTTAACTAATATCAGTGACCCAAACCAGGTTGGAAATCTTGATCAGAAATTAGTGGTACCAAGCCATATGGTGACAAATAATCAAGCTTGCTATCAAGTCAATGTGTGTGCAGATAATTTCATGCCCCACCCAGTTCATTCATTGTAGAATTAGTGGCCTAGTCTTATGTGATTGTGACATGTATATTCAATATATTAGCATCTTTCAACCCAACTGAATCTTAGTTTATCTCAATCTTTCTTTAATTTGAGCAGGGAACACAACTATATTATCTCAATTCAATCATGAGGATAGTCCTGGCAGTCTTGGCTGCTTTCAGATTTACTTACATATGTCTACTAGGCTCAGTTACTTTCAAAATGGAGCAGGTGTTTCAAGTCTGAACAATTTGCTCAAATTGGATGAGATGACCTTACTTTCCTTCATCTTTTGATTAGGAATCAGGAGCCTCAGGCATACATGACATATAGGAATAGCACTAACTTTGGGATTGAAGGGTCTAGATTCAAATCTCTGGACCTTGGACAAGTAAGTGATGTTAGCTTGCTAAGCCTTAGTTTTCTTATATGTATAATGAGGTTGGGCTAGACTCAAGAATCTCTAAAGTTCCTTATAGGTTGGAGTGCCTTCAGGAACTCTTTAGATTTTGAGTTTGGTACTGAGTTTATACTTGCCAGAAATTCTCACCTAATTTTAAGATGCTTCCTTAAGCCAAGTTCCTGTGAGTTACCTAGAGGAATGAGCTATAAAGGTGTTCCTTGAGCAAAAGGAGATAGAGAATTTGTTGCATTCAGCAGAGACAGAAATTAATTGGAACTACTGTTAGGATTGTTCAGAGGAGTCAAGACTGATTTGGATGGATCTTCTCTATTTTTACACTCCTTTCCCTCCCCCTTTCTCCTCTCTCTTTCACTATTGATTGAGATACTTGAGCTCATATAGACATGGTCTAAAACTAGTCAAATTATATTGCTCCATTCTTGGGAATTCCTTACTTTATCTTTTTTAATATAGTTCCTTCCAGAATATACAAAAGGAGAGGAAATAAGGCTTTATACTACTAGTTCAAGGTATATGTTCTGTGGCTGCATTGAAAATATTCTTGTATTCCTTCTGAAAAGACTGATTATTGCTTTTTGGGGAGGGCCTGGTAAGACACTATTTTGTTGGTGATTCTTTTTCATTGAACTGAATGAAGGGAAAAACTGACAGTAGCCTCAGTTAGATTAGGATCCCCTTTCATCTCCTATTCCAATACCCTGAACAATATTGAAAGATTGAGGGGAAAGGGTGGCTAACAAATTGGACTTGTTAATATCTCCGATGCTATCATTAATCTAATACAGCATGCTCCTCAGTGTTTTGTGGTTGTTATATTTAGTAATGTCAAAATAACCTTGTTAAAGGAAAATGCTTAACTTGACCTTCAAAATTCTTGTCCTTTTCTGTAATTCTTTCTGTTTTATTATTAAATTTCTTTCCTAGACTGGTGTAAGTAAAATCATATTGCAAAAATTAAAAAAAATCAACTGCAGTTATTTACACATTGTATTTTTGAAGAAAAATTTCAAATCTTAGAAGTCAGTCTGAGACAGATGTCAGAAATCCTGTTCTTGTTCATAGAATAGCTTCTAAAAGTCAACCTAATTTTTCTAAAATTTTAACTGTTATGTGGAACCATGTCAGTGGTTGAATTGTCAACAGACCAGATTAAAGAAGTAACCTGTAAAAAAGGGGAAAAAAGATTCTAGGATCATGATTTGGAACTAGAAGAGACTATAGATATTATTTATTCCAATTGCATTTTATAAATGAGAAAATGGAGGCCTGGAAAGTTAAAGTACTAACTGTATCCAAGATCAAATCGTAATAAGATAGGATTTGAACCCAGGTCTTATGACTCCAAATTCAGTGCTCTTTCTATCACCAAAATGCCTCTAAAAATGGAATTCGATGACTTGTAGTCATCATATTGTTCAAGCCAGTCAGTAATGGAATCTACTGTATTGGTACTTCAAAAAAAATCCTTACCTTTTGTCTTAGTATCAATTCTAAGGCAGAAGAGCAAAGACTGGACAATTAGAATTAAGTTACTTGTTCTGGTCATGCAGCTAAGCAATGTCTGAGGCCAGATTTGTTCATCCTTGTTTTTGAAGTTATAACAGTTTGAACCTTAGGTTAATTGATTGACTTGACACCAAAAGTGATTTCTAGATAATGAGTGAGAATATTATATAGGCTCCGCTGATTGCAGAGGGTTGCTGGACCTCAGGATTCTTGTGTAAGTTTTGTTGGGTCAGGTATAGAGGTCCTCACAAATAAACATTTGGACATTTAGGACTAGATTCTCATATGGGATGGTTGCTTGCCTATAACAAATATAGGTGATAGGCATTCCACATGCCCTATTTAATGGAGGTCTCCACATGACAAGAAGGAGAAGCATTGAGCCATCTTCTGGTGTACAAGGTAGATCTGGATTAGTGCGATCAATAGGTTTCTTGAAGTGGTTACATTATTCATATTTGCATTGAATATTTCCATAGAGTCAGAACCAATGATCATATTTTACATAGTATAATATTGGATACTGTTAATTCAAATGCATAGGACAAAGCCAAGGGTTTCATTATTTGCATAAATAGTGCCTACCTATATATAATCAGTGAATTTTGTATCCCTGTCTCAGGTTTAAGTAGAAAGAAGCCCATCTACATTCTGAAGATAGTAGAGTAGCTGAAGGAGACTCATGTATAAGGCTTAAATATGTAAGCAATGGGATAACCATAAACAGGGTACTGGAAATTCTTTTTATCCCCATTTTTTGGAATCCTTATGAAGTTCACTTTGGGGCACTGCACTAGCCAAAAGACAGGAAACTTCATTCCTCAGTTGGGTTGGCTCTACTGAATGAGTTGATGCTGTGTTGGGCTGGGCTAATCTTGACCTGGATGCTTCAGTGTTGTTGTTGGTATTTTTTCCCCTTTCTCCCCTCCACTTGGGAAAGGGAATGATTCTAGTTGTTCTCTATGATTTCTTCACTTTTTGCAGTGCTCAAAAGTTTACCCTCTTGGCACACCCATCTCAAGGTTGCTGCTTGGTCACATGCTCAGCGAAGCTAACAAAGACAAAAAGGGCATCATATGTTCACAGCTGAGGTTGGGGTGGGAATTAGAGATGGCAAAGTCTCCTCAAAGTCACAAAGGAAAGAAAGAAAGGGGTAGGTTGACCCTCTTTCAAACCACTTAGCTCTGGTTTAGCAGCCCTTTAATCAATTTTTCACATGATTTCTTAGGCTAAAACTGAATATAATATTTGTGTATACATCAAGGATGGGAACTACCAATTCACCCCGATTAGAAACAGACAAATATTAGGATATTTGAAATAACAAAAATAAAATACTAAAAATTCTCATTCCTCTTCAACTCTATTGGTAATTTGACAAAATATTTCACATTAATCACCCTTGGTGAAACTTTCTTATCTTGACTGCTATGATACTGACAATGTCATTTCTCTTCCTAACCTTATCATTCCTTTACTCTTTTTATCCCTGTTTTCTTAGCCTTTCTCCTTCAGATGTCCTTTTCATTCTTATAACATTAACTATCACCTTCATGGAGAAGATCGCCAAATATATAACCTAAAGTACTAACTTTTCTCTGAGAGGCACTACCACATTCCTAGCTTCCTGATGGGGCATATCTATTTAGATATCGACAAGTTTAGATTTTGTAATAACAAATCTTATTTCTTCTCTCAAATAGCTCCCCATCTGGACTTTTTTTTATCGTGGTCATTTTTCCAGGTCAGAAATCTCAGAGCTATATTGGACTTTTTTCTTTCCCTTGATCCCCAAAGTTGTTCCAACACAAGTCCTCTAAATTTTTTTTCCTTTGTAATATCTTTCCCACCAGGGATTGTGGCATACGTTTGTAATCCTAACTGTTAGGGAGAGTAAAACTGGAACATCTTTCTAGTTTAGGGATTCTAACCTGCAGTTATGCTGATTGGATGTCCCCACTAAGTTTGGTCCACCATTAATATGATGATCCCTAGGAACTGAAGGGGTGACAAGGTTGCTCAAAGAGACAGTGAGTTGGCCAATGTCATAAATGGAGTAGATCAAAATTCTCATGTTAATTAGTAGCGTGATTGGACCTGTGAGTACTATGCTTCTAACCTAATCATATAGGGACACAGTCTAAAAAAAAAGCAAACAACTCTCTAATCCATCCATATATATTCCTGTTGAACACACTTCTATCTAGGTCCTTAACAGCTAGACAACTGAAATAATCTTTAAGTTGAGCATTATATCCTTTCTCTAATCCATCATATACATATCAGTTAGATGTTTTGTCCTCTTTTTTGGGAGATATGTTTTTGAATAAAGGTCCTATATACAAAAAGTAGTGATTTTGAAGTTTTAAGCCCAAACTCATTAGGCTGGCTTTTGATGTTCTTTTCAACCTTAGTCTTTCCTTTGTCTACTACTCCAAAGATATATCCCAGTACATGGCTCCAAGTGGATAGGTTTACTAATTGTCTCTGGGTTAAACCTTGTGCTTTGCCTTCTCTGCACCTTTTCTTCTATTGTTTCTTTTTTTGTCTGTTTTGCCATATTTATTCTCTCCTCTGGGCTGGCTCACCTCTCCTTAAACAGTCTGGTAGCCCTCTTCTCCTGGGTCTTCATGATATTGGTGTCTGACTTAATGTGGATACCAAGTGGGCTTTAACTTCTCAGAACTCCTGGGTTAAAGAAACCTACCAGTTTTAGCTTCCTCAGCAACTGGTGTGTGTCACTCCCCCAAACTCAATGAGGTATTTTTGAATGATAAAGGTATCATTCATCAATCTTTCTAGCTACATTAATTGGGATGAGGACATTTGAATCAAGGATCCCTGGTTTTCTGTATTTGTTGGAATAAAATGGGCATGTATCCTTGCATGAGTATTGTTTGAATATTCGGGATGTGAGATCAGATCAGAGGATCAGAGAAGTGTGACATCAAAAATGAACTCTGAATTTGGAATCAGAGGATTTCCATTTGTACCCTGACTCTACACTTATGATCCATGTAACTTTTGACAATGCATTTAGTTTTCTGGATTTCAATTTCCTCATCTATAAAACAGGGGGGGGGGAGACAGATTCTATAATTGCAAGTAATGTGAAACAAAACTAGAAAAACAGATTGGAGCAAGACTGTGGATGTTCTTAAATGATAAAGGAGTTTGTTTTTAGGTTTCACTATTTCAGTAGTCTCTTCAGCTTCCAGTCTCTTCCCTCACATTCAATTCTCTACACATCTCCCAAATATATGACACATTTTCTGGCCATGTCACTCTTGTGCTTAAAAATCTTTAGTGATGCCTTATTCCTTATTGCCTTTAGAATTAAATATAAATTTCTTAGTATCATCTTTCTCAATCTGAGTTCCACCTGTCTTTCATACTTATTTCATAATATTTCTCCTTACGCTTTCTACATTTCATCCAAAATGGTCAACTAGCAATTTCTAAAACTTAGTATCCAATCTCCCTTTTTGGGTACTTTTTCTTATGCTCCTTTCATTATGACCATACTTTGAAGAATCCCCAACTTTCTTCCCAGGTTGACGCGGGGTCTATTATATTAATCTTTTCTTGTCTCTACTCCCTTTCTTGAACTCACCATACCTTCCTACTCAGTTGCTGGTGTTGTGTTCCCTCTTTTCTTACATTGTCTTACATTTGCATATATGCTAACATGTCAGACTTCCCAGCAGATTATAAACTTTCTGAGGGTAAGGACATTTTCTTCCTCTTTCTATTCTTAATGCTAGTAGTATACTCTGCCAATATTCAACATGTAGAAGAAATTTAATAAATGTATTTTGAATTGAATTCTGTAGGTAATAGAAAGTCATTGAACATTTTAGAGTAAATGAATGATCCAGTAAAACAGATGCCTTAGGTGGATTATTTTGATAGCTATGTGAAAGACTGGTTATTGAGAGGAGAGAATTGAGATAGAAGATCAATTAAGGGGCTATTTAGTGTAGATGAGAGATCATGAAAGTCAGATTTAGAGAAGTTCCAGTGTGAATAAAAAATTGGTGACAAATGTAGGGGATATTAAAGAAGGCAGAATGGACTCTGACATTATGAAACTATTTGTTTGGAAGGATGGGGATGCCTTCAATGGAGATATCAGTTTGGAGAAAGGAAGAATTCAAGGGGGGAAGATGTTGGGTTCAGTTTTGGACATTTTAGGTTACACATGCCAGCAAAAAAAAATACATGTTGGTAATATCTAGCAGATGAAATTCAAGTGAATCTAAACTCTTTCAAGGTGGAAAAATTCTACAATGCAGCAAATCAAAGAAGTGCTGAACTGTATTTATAGCATATTAAGACCATATTCTGGTTTGATTTATGCATTTGACTACACAGTCCCTTATAGAGCTTTTCTCCCTTAGAAAGATCAAATCAATACCTCAGATTATATTAAGGTGATGGTTTTGTCAGCCCTCCAATTGAAAGGTGATATCATAAGCTCAAAGTAGTGAATCAATAAACTTTGACTAACTTCTGAACCAATTTGCTTTTTGCCATTATTATTAGTAATTTTTCTCATAAACAGTATGAATCTGATAGCTACTTAATTTGCTTTTCTGAATCACACCTCCACAATCAGATAGATTCTATTCCACTTTAATCAATCATTATTGATAATCATAATCAGAAGATTCCTGCAGAGCCCATTCAGTGTTAAGTACTAGCTGCATCAATGGATGCTTAATAAGAAGTGGCTGAGCTGTTGATTGGTATATGCTAAGGGAGACTAAAAAAAAAAAAAGTAAATGATGAATGGTACTTACTTAGCTGAGTGTAACACATTCTACATCCATCATAAGAGCCTTGTGTCTGACCTACTTCCTTCCTTAAGTGCCACAGTCTTTGTCCATTTCTCCTCTTGTACCACTTCATTTGTAGGCCTGCTTGCTCCATCAAATCCCTAACCTGTGTTGCCGCCACTTGCTGTCAGAGGTATCCATCCTTAGTTCCAACACTGTTTGGGAAGCCCATATCAATAAGATGTTGTTATATGACTGTCATTTTTGCCCTACAACAAATCTCACAGTAGCAGAGTGTCTTGTGGCTGCAGATGCTATTAATACTTCCCCTGCTCTGTCAATTGATTTCAAGGCTGCTTCGCCAATTGGGCTGTGTGCGCCTTCAAAACGTGGATGAGCCAGGCTGAAGGAAGGGATCATAAAAGAGTCTGACAATCCCACATCATCTTCACACAACCTGTCATTGCTGGATAAATTTGTCCCACGTGAGTCTTTTTATAGCACTTTCCTCAATTCTCCACTTATCCTTCCTTTCCCCCTGAATGTGAAAGCTTTTCATGGAGATAGAGAGGGAGGGATCCTCTGGAGCTCTCATTTTAGCTCTGGGTACCATGCTTTCAAAACAATAGAGCAGAGATGAAGCTAGAGCTTGATCTCCCTTATTTCCTAAAATAAACATCCATCCTCTTTGCCAGTGGTTGCCAGGGTTTCTCAGTTAAAGACTCATTGGGGATCTGACAGCATTTCATAGGCCTCTCTTACCTCAGGTCTTGTGTTCAATATTTGTTCCCTCCTCTATTCCAAATAAATGACAGATGTTCTTATTTTTCTTAAGCATATCCATCTTCAGTGAAGACTGATTACTTGTGTGCTCTGTTCTGACCTTAGGAAAATTCTACATTCTCCCCCCAGTAGAGAAAATGCAGTTCTCTGGAGTACACATACATTTTTATAGGTGTTGATCTCAAGCTACATAAGTTAACACATAACATCAAACTGCATAGTAGGATGCACATACAGATATTTAAAACACGGCATTCAGGTTAGAAATTCATAGCATTAGAATTGGTGCATGGAACAAATATAATATATATCCATTGGAATATATGACAAGATGATGTATTTTAAAAATACAGGCACAGATATCAGTATAATAGTGAGGATGCTAGAAGAAAAAAACTTTCCTTTGACCATTTTTTAAAACTTTATTAAAGAAAAGGCAACCAGAGTTTCCCCCAGTTGAAATTAACTACCTCTCTCAACTTTGAATCCAGTTCTATTCAAAGTTCCCTCCCAGGCATGGGATTGGTCCTTATATAGACCAATCCCACTCCTGGAAGTGGGGGGGGGTGTTCCCTCCCTAGCATGGGTTTGGTCCAATTCAAGACCAATCCCACACTAGGAAGTAGGGGGGTGTGGTCCCTCCCAGGACAGGATTGGTCCATTTAAGACCAATCCCACACCAAGAAGCAGGGCTGGGATGCAGTTCCCCCAGCCACAACACTTCAAAACCCACACTAGAAAACAATGTCACAAAACAAGTTAATATTTAGTTTCCAAGTATATTCATTGATCTGGAGTGGAAAGCACCTTAATGATTGGAGGACCATAGATGTAGATCAGTGGTTCCCAAACTTTTTTTGGCCTACCGCCCCATTTCCAGAAAAAAAATATTACTTAGTGCCCCTGGAAATTATTTTTTTTATTTTAATAGTAATTAATAGGAAAGATATATATATTAATGTTTCTACCTTTTTCGTAAAATATAGTAAAGAAAGGTGTAAATTAGAAACATTGAACTTTGAAATTATGAAACTATTTATTGAACTCAGAATAGAATGTAATATAAAAAAGTTAAAACATTTGAAATCCCAAATTCACCTGTTCCCATCACTGCCCCTCTGGATCACTGCAGCACCCTCCAGGGGGCGGTGGTGCCCACTTTGGGAATCATTGATGTAGAGCAAGAAGGTACCTCAGAGGTCATCTATTCCATTTCCCTCATCCTACAGATGATGAAACTGAGTCTCAGGAAGGGTGAGTGATTTCCTCTCCAGTCACATATATAGTAAGCATCAGAGGTGGGATACACAGTTCACATGCAGAAATGTACAGCAGGTACTTATAGCAATATTAATTGCATAATGTTGCATAATAGCATATCTAGCAATAATGCTTGGGGCAGTAGATAGAGCACCAGGGCTGGAGTCAGAAAGACCTGAGTTCCAATCTGGTATCAGACACTTGCTAGCTCTGTGACCCTGGGCAAGTCATTTAACCTTGTTTGTCTCAATTTCTTCATCTATAAAATGAGCTAAAGAAGGAAATGGCAAACCACTCTAGTATCTTTGCCAGGAGAACCCCAAATGGTATCACAAAGAGTTAGACACTACTGAAATGACTAGACAACAATAAGCAATAATGCTTAACACATTAATAAGAATACATTGCCTAGCAAACACATAAGTCAAAAGCAGCCTATAATAGTAACTATTACAGTTATACTCAAAAAGCACACCATTGTGACAACCAATATAATTTGGCTTCATGGGTCATAACTTCCACGTTCCCCAAAGCATCACATGTAAATTTTATCACCTACTAGTAGGGCTGACACTTCCCTATAATCTCTGTAGCATGTGGATGTCTCTGGTTGCTTGTCAGCAGGCTCAGACCCACTACCATGCAATCATAATCATGAATTTGTAGATGGTTCAGGATGATTATCTTGTACTCTGGGCTTGATGAGTGCCCGTTTCTCATTAAATATCTTCACCACAACAGTATTAGACAAGAAAAATATGTGTCAGACCCTCTGTGAGTATCCTCAGAGCTCCTAACTTGTAGTTCTAGTCCTGGCCTTATGGATGGCTCAGGCTGATTCTTGCTGTTGTACTCTGTGGGCTTCTTCTGTTACCTAGATTTCTACACAACTTGGGAAATGGGCAAGAAATGGGTTGTGTCAACATTGATACATTCTCTCCTATATGAATAAAGATCCTCCTAGGGTCATAACAAATCTGGATAAATTTCTTGATACTTGTGAATTTGTCAACACTCAGTCTCTCCCTCTTCTAACTCATATTTGCAGTTATAATTTGCAATCCATAACTTGTGACATGGTTCTTCTTTGAACCTGCCTAATTTTCCATTTTTTCCATCTACTCATGAAAGAGTCTGTCTAACTGCCCAATAGGTAATAGTTTTGTTCTGATATATTTTATTTTCAGTACTCTAACCATTCTTTGGGTTATTTTGTAGAATGGAAAGTTGTAGAAACTTTCAACTACTTGGCATGAAATGATTTCCCATTTGTCTGCTCCATTGTGCGTTCAATGCAAAAGAAAATTTCTTAGAACTCAATCAATCCACTTAAGATCTTTTTTTAAATTATAGGTCATTTTGTCAGTGAATATGGATATAAAAATTCCAAATAAAATATAGATAGGATGCTTCAACAATATATCATAAATATTATACATTGTGACTTAACAGGATTTATACCAGGAATTCAGGGATATTTCAATATAGCAAAAACTATCAATATAATTGATTATATTAATAACAAAAACCATACATTATATCAATTGGTGCAAAAAAAGCTTGTTTAAGGCTTAGTATATTAAAAAAAAAACCTTGGAAATTGGCCCCATAACTTCCTATCAAACAGAAGGAGAAGATAAGAAAGTAGAGTCAGATTTTATATTCTTGGGCTCAAAGAACAATTTTTAAAAAGTATTTTATTATTTTATGTTTTTTATTTAATTTTAAAAATGTTTTTATTCTTTCCCTCCCCTCCTCCTACCCCACCTCCCATAGCCAATCCACTTAAGACCTTGAAAAAGAACTCAAGTATCCTTTTGACTGACACATATTTAACAGAGCTATTCATAGTTAGGTTGTAAGCCTCTCAAATTATTTTTCAGTTGTTCTAATTAATTGTTGGCCTCTTTGTTTTCTCCATCTTCTGAGACTCCAGAGCATAAGTCCATATGTCCACATCGACCATGTCTCCATATCAACAGATATGTTGTAAAGGCTGTGGCATAATTTCTGAAAACATTGCATTCCTACATTAGAAATATCACATGCGAACTCATATGATCAACTACAGAATATCTTTAATTCTAGATCAGTTATATTTGTGTGAAATTACAACTCAAACTTTTTCCTGCCTCCCTCCAGAGAAAAAACATCTATATAAGTAAGTTACAACATCCTTTTGGGTGCTTGAACTATCAAAGCATGCAACCTGATTTGTTGGCATTTTCCTTTGATCATATTGTACTCGAGATAAATATGTGACCAAACTGGGGTAGGAAAATTTCCTGTCTTTTCTTGACCTGTGTCTAGAAATCATTCTGTAGTGCAATTATAGCCAGAAAGTGGATTTCTTAATGTTTGTGTGTAGCATAATTAATTCTTAAAAAAAAAAATTACCTTCCCTCTTAGAATTAATACTACATATTGGTTCTAAGGCAAAAGAGTGGCAATAGTTAGGCAATGGGCTTTCAGAGATTTGCCAGGGACACACAGCTAGGAAGTGTCTGAGGCCATATTTGAACCCAGGACTTCTCGTATTTAGGTCTGGCTCTTTATTCCCTGAGTTACCTTGCTGCTGTCAGCACTGTTAATTCTTGATACTTCATCAATGAGCAAGTGTAGATTAATATAGCTCTCTCTTGTAACTCTCCAAACTCTGTCAGTGTCTCAACTGAAAGAGGCCACTTAATGTGCAAAATTAGAACATTTTCATTTTCATTTGTAAACAGAGGGAGAAGAAATGGAAGTTGCATCAAATTTTATAGACCTGGGCTAAAAGATCACCTCACATAGCAACTACAGCCATGAAATTAAAAAACATTTGCTCCTTGGATAGAAAACTATGACAAATCTGGACAGCTAATAAAAAGCAGAGATATCACTTTGCCAACAAAGATATAAATAGTCAAAACTATGTTTTTTCCCAGTATGATGGTATGGTTATGAGAGTTGGAATATAAGGAAAGCTGAGTGTATGGAATCAACATTTATTCCTTAGAAGGTCAAACACTGAAGTTGAAGCTTAAATGCTTTGATCACATAATGAGAAGAAAAAATTCAATGGAAAAGGCCCTGATGCTGCAAAAGATTGAAGACAAAAGGAGAAGGGAAAAGCAGAGGTTAAAATGGACAGATTGTGTCATGAAAACAACAAACACGAACTTGAGGAAATTTTGAGGGATAGTGGAGGATAGAAAGGCCTGGCTTACTAAGGTCCATGGAGTCATGAAGAATTGGACACAACAAAAACCCAAATAGATGTTTAATATTTTTCTTCCTTCCTTCTTTTGTTCCTTCCTTCCTTCTTGCCTTCCTTCTTTCCTTCTTTCCTTCCTTCCTTCCTTCCTTCCTTCCTTCCTTCCTTCCTTCCTTCCTTCCTTCCTTCTTTCCTTCCTTCCTTCCTCT